>NC_056726.1:1994622837-1994670988 GCF_019279795.1 Protopterus annectens | reverse complement strand
GTTTATGGGAAGCCGGAAGACTGTGGCATACAGGGGAGGATAGGTTGTTTTGCCTGGCAATTACTGGAAGTGAAGGAGCCAAGCTATCAGGCTGAGGCGCAATATGTTCAGATGAATCAACCCCTGTGGGTGCGACAGCAGTTCCGGAGTTGGATCCAGAATCCATAGCTGATGTACCATGTGAGGCCAAAGAAAGGGAAACCAAATTTGTTGGAGCCAGTAGGGTGCAATGAGGATTACTTTGCTTTTCAACTGGAGAGCTTTCTTCAAAGATTGTGGGATCAGAGAAAGCTCCCGGTATGCATAAAGAAGTCCTGTGGGCCAATCGTGCACCAAGGCAACCCTTGGGCAAAGTAACTGCTGCATTTGTGGTTTGCAGGGGATGCAAACAGATTGCAGCAAGGCTGGCCCTAGCAACTGAAGATCTCAGCTGCTATGAAAGGACTGAGGGACCACTCATGAGGCAGGAGAATTCATCTGCTCAATTTGCCTGCAATTACGCTGGAATCCCCGGGAATGTGTATTGCTAACAGAAAGCGGTTGGAAGTCATCGCCCATTGTCAGATTCTCATGGCCTCCCAACACAGCAGGTAGGACTTGGTTCCCCCCTGTTTGTTGATGTACCAGACAAATGACATGTTGTCAGACTGGATGGAAATTGTTCCTGAATGGAGAATAGGTTGAAATGCTTGCAACGCTAGAAGCACTGCCCTCAGTTCTAGGACACTGATATGCAGGTTGGCCTCCAAGGGTGATCAACTGCCTTGGACTGCACTTCCATGAAAATGCCCCCCCCCCACCCAATCAGGGAGGCGTCCATGGTCACTATGTCTCTGGGCTGAGGGGGGGAGAAAGGGCGACTCCATAGGTGGTCCTTTGGCTTCATCCACCAAATGAAATCTTGCTTGCACTGGTTTATCTTGGTTTGAAAGGCCATAGGGTGAGTTAAAATAGACCATTGCATTCATAAAAGCCACTGCAGTCGTCTCATGTGTAGTCTTGCTAGTGGAACTATTGTTATCAATGCTGCCATTGACCCTAATAGTTGGAGGACTGCCCGAGCCAGAGCTTTGCCCTGACAGAGTATCACCAGGAGTTAAGATCTGAGTCTTTTCAGCCTGTGGAGTGGGAGGGAGAATAATGCAAGACTGAGTATCAAAATTTGCTTCTATGAACTCCATTCTTTGAGAAGGAGTTAAGTTGTATTTGTCCTTGTTTACTGTTATCGCTAAGTGTTCCAGGAGTTGTAGAATGTAATAAGTGGCTGAAACCAGTAAATGTTTCGTTGGGGCGTTGAGAAGCCAATCGTCTAAGTATGGAAACACCCAGAATCCTTGCAGTCTCAAGTGAGCTGTTACCACTGCCATGCATTTGGTGAACACTCTGGGGACCGTAGAGAGACCAAAGGGCAGCGCTCGGAATGGGTAGAGATTGGCTCCCATCCAGAAGCAGAGGAATCTTCTGGAGCATTTGTCCATTTTTATGTGATAATACGCTTCCTGAAGCTCTACTGAGCACATCCAATCATCTTTCTCCAGAAAAGGAAGTATAGACTGAACTATGACTGTCTGGAATTTAATTTGTTTGACAAATTTGTTTAGGATGCTGAGGTCCAGAAATTACCTCCAGTTCCATGTATTTTTGGCACTAAAAAGAACCTCAAGTAGAATCTGTATCCTATCTGTTCTGGTGGGACTATTTGGATGACTTTTTTTAAAGCAGCTTTTGGATTTCTTGAGCTGCTACTTCCCTTTGACTGGGTGGAATGTCCGAAATATGCATTAACTGACTTGGGTAAAGGTCAAAAGGGATGTGGTAACCTCTGGCAATTATTGCCTGCACCCAAAGATCTGTGGTTATCTTTTCCCAGGCAAAGTGGTGCAGAGACAGTTGTCCCCTGATTGCTTCTAGAGGTAAGCAATCAGGCCACTCTACAGGAGTGCTAACAGGGTTGTCCAGAGAAGGAATCTCTGGATCCCTGATTACACAGACCCCATCTGCCTCTGAAGGGGTGTCTTCCAGTTGAGATCACTAGGCTAACGACCACAAGGACCTTTTTAAGTCTAACCATGCATCCCAAATCTCTGACAAGTTCTGCTACCCTTGATAAGTGCAAGCATGGGCCTGGGAGATGAACCATTTAGAGGTTACCTGTATCCATCAGAGACATAGGTGCCAAACCAGGGATGAATTTCCAGTTTCCCATCAAACTGTCCAAGTTGCACATGAATTGGGTTAGGGAGGAACTCTGCTTCACATGGATGGGGAGCCTGTTTCCTAGACGGGGTTGTCTCTGGGATACATACCTATCTCTCCAGTAGGACTTATTTATATCACAGGCAAGGTTTAAGTCTTTAGAACAGGTAATTCTGGTGCTGTTTGTTTTGTAGATATGCAGGAGGTCCATCAGAGTGGGGTCTGACAATGCCTTTTAGGCCAGGCATAGATCTCCCCTCAAAAGTCTGTAGGAGACAGAATACAGGAATAGAGCCTTGAGGTGGTCTGCATAGGACATATTACTTACTCCCTGTATTCTTGTAGCGAGGAACCTCTGTGGACGTTCCGATTGTTGGATATGCCTGGTTAGGTACACACAAAAGGGGGCATTGTACTCAATGATAGGTCTGATGAATGCTGAATACAGAGGAACAATGACTTCCTTGGATTTAGATGCCATACCTTTGTTTATAAGTTGTGCAACAGAATGATTTCCTCACCACTGTAGACACATGATGATCAAAGGCTAGATTACTATCTGTGTGTGTCCCTAAGTCCCTGACTACTGGGTCAACTCTAAGTGGTGTGTTGTCAATATGATAGTTACCAGGGATAGATGACTTTCCAAAGGATACTATTATGCATTTGTCACCATTTAGTTTTAGTCCATGGCTCTGACACCAGTTGTTTGTCTGTCAACCCTTCCTGGAGAACATTTGTGTTAGTGTGAGATTCAATGACAGCTTCTAATTTGCAATCATCTGCAAATTTAGTCAGTCAAAGACCACTGACATTGACCTTAACTTCTGAGAAGTAAAGGAGCAGTCAAAGGACTGATCCCTGAGGGACTCCACTTGTGACTGGCCTCTTTGTAGAGGTGGACTCCCCAATTCTAACTTCCTGGGTCCTGTCTGTGAGCCATTTGGCTATCCACCGGATGATATACGGGTTTGTACCTAACCTCTTGAGTTTGACAACAATACCAGAGTGGGGTATTGTGTCAAATGCCTTGGCCAGGTCAAGGTAGGCAGTGTGAATGACTGCCCTCATCCATTGCTTTGGTGACCTTCTTGAAGGAGTCTACCAGGTTGAGTAGGCATGATCTGCCCTTGACGAATCCAAACTGGGCTGGGTCCAGTGTATGGAGGTATACTATATCTCTATTGATCATCTCCATGATAATTCTTTCCATGGTTTTACATACAAGACTAATGAGACTTATGGGTCTGTAGATGACCCACCTTTTTGCAGAGGGATGACTGTTGCCTTTCTCCATTCATGAGGCACAAAGCCTGTTTGGAGGCTACAGTTAAATAGTAATTCCAGAGGCCCTGATAGGTCATGTTTCATGCTATTTAGTAGGCATCCTGGGATATTGTCTGGGCCCATTGATGCAGTGTTCTCCTTCTTACAGACAGCATTAAGGACCTGTTCCCTAGTGATTGTAGGGGGGAGTTATATTTGATGATATTTCTTGAGGGAAATTTGAGGGGCACAGAGGGGTAATGTTGGAGCTCAATGTATCAGCCAAGAGGTTCGTTATATCTTCTGGCTCAGTACAGGTGGCTCCATTTACAATGAGCTCTGCACACAGTTGTGTATTGCCTTTGAGGTTGAGGACATAACTAAAGAATGCTTTGTGATTTTCCTTGGCCTGGGAGGCCAAACTTACCACAAATTTGGCTTTGGTAGACTTTATTTGTTCTCTGAGTTGTTTGTTTAGTTTGATGAGAGTACTTTTATCCTGCTGGGTGCTGCACCTCCTAATTTTGCCATGAATTTTTTCCTCCTCTTATACATTTGATTGATTTTGTGATTCCACCAGGGTGGCTTGTTTTTTGAGTTATTCCTGTACTTCTTCCTGGTGGGTCCAGCTGCCTCTATGCAGCTATTAACATGCTTGTACAGGGTTTCTGTGAACAGTTCTACATAGGCAGAAGTGTTCGCATGGTTTATGGAGACTTAAAATTTTGCCAGGTTCTCACTCAATAGCAGAAGGTTAGCCTTAGAATAGTTTCTGAATATTGCAGGTTCAGCTGTGGGTACAGGTTTTATTTTTACTTCAAAGGACCATTTTGTGGTCTGACCTTACCACAGAAGGCATTACAGTAGGAGGCATACAAAAGTCTCCCATATTAGTGAGGAGCACATCCAGTATGGTTGCACCCCTTGTTGGTGTACTGACTATCTGGTCCAGGGAGTTTGTGTTTACAAAATCCAGGAATCTCTGTGCATGTGGGTTTGGTGTCATATAGGATTTCCAGTTAATAGTGGGGTAATGACAGTCACCCATGAAAATGGTATTAGGTTGGATGGTTAGTGTTTCCAATAAGTTTAAATACATGGTATGGGTTTCCTGGGTCACAGCGGGAGACCTATAGCTTGCAAGGAAGTGGTACTGGATTAGGTAAAACAATTTCTATGTACACTGTTACATAACATGAAAGAGTGCCATGGTTATCAGAAGGACACTTAATCAGATTTTGTGTACAGAAAATACCCACATGCTTGCTTGGGAACTCTGGATCATGGACTAATAAATCTCTCAAGGAAAATAAGTGTATTTGATTCCACGATGAAAGTATAAGTGGTCCAAGAGCATCTTGAAGGTTTATCTAAGGAAGTGTAGGTCTCCTTGCAGTATCACCTTATTTCTCCTACGAGGGTCCTTCAAAAGCCAGCAATATACCAATATGACTGATTAATTCAAAATACCTTTTTCCCATTAAAGTTTATTTTAGTACTCTTGTGTATGGAAACTATCTCAAGGGAAAATCACAACACTGACCTATAATTTTCATAATCCTGGATATTAGACCCTAGAAATATGTTGAAAATCAGGCTGCTAGCACTGATGTGTCTTGCAAAGTATCCACACAAAATAAAACATTTTGCTACACTTCAAATAATATGTAATATCACAATTATATCATACCTGCATAATGTAATTGCATTCCAAAAGTTGCATTTTGGGGCTCAGATTTAGTTTCATATATGTGTACAGCGGTTCAAATACTTTCTCATATAAATTTTGTAAAACGTCACTCTCCTGTGTACTGTGTTTGTTAAGCCATGCCTGAAATATTGAAAAACATAATTTTATTTTCAAAGTTATCGCTTAAGATACCACAATCATTTTTCACTTAAATATGTTATATGGCAAATGAATGATAAAATTATTGGCATAATAAGCAGCTACTCAGGATCTAGTATAAAGACAAAGGCTGCGATCCGGAAAGACATGTTACATGGTGCAGTAACATACAAGTCCTTTACGGTTTTCTTTAGTTAGGGCAATGTGACAGAAAAACACAGAAAAATCACACTGTGCCATCCTTTACAAAGCACAGTAAATTCTAAGGGGATTTATACTTCACTGTGTCGCATAAAAATATTGTTCTTTTTATTCTTAAAAAGTAGAATCATGTAGCACTTTGCGGCTAGCTGTATTCCAAGTATTTCTAGTATCAGTGGTGGCTGGTGACTTCAAATCACAGGGGGGCTGCAGGAGACAGCTGAATGGGTGGGGTCAAGGGGAGTGGTGTGGTCAACCAGAAAGGGGAGGAGCTATGCACAAAACCACAAAAAACTAACTTTAATTAAATACGCTGCCCTGGGTGGCAAACCATCATTATGAAAGTCCAATCAAGACAAAAATAAGTGTAGAAGAATAAAAATATTTCAATGCATTGGCTGCATGACAGCTTACTTAATATCTAGATGGAAACAAAAGGTTGTGAGGCATGAAAAAATAAATTACTTTTTAAATACATTACTGGAATGCCAGTCAAAATCAAGTATAAGAAAAAACAGAAGCACTCAACTCAAACCACTTCTCCTTGCACTGCAGTGCTAATTATAATATATTCAGCTTTATTAAAGTACCAAGTAACATGCTGAAAGTAGAAATCTATGTGATGCCCCCGCTTGTAAAAATGTTTCTTATCCAAAAAAGACCTGCTGCCTGACAACTTGTTTCATGGGGAAAACATGATAAAAGTAAAAAATGAAAAGCAAACAAGAAACAAGCTCAAGATACATTGCTTAAAGGATTACTGTACAGGTTATGGACCACACATGATTGGCATTCTGTTTAGTTTACGGGTAAAGTCTGTAGAGATGACTGGAAGTCTCCAACAAGTGTAATGAGCTTTTAAAATAATGGAATCCTGTCCTTTAATACCCAAGGCTTATACATTATCTAGTCAAGTATTCTCTGCATGGCAACAACAGAAAGGCTTTCAATGTTGGCAATTCTTTAACAGTATGCTTATTAAAGCTTACTTGCATCTTACGATCTCAGACAAGCTTACCTTATGGTCATTAAAGCATTGCTACTTAAAAACACAGAGCAACAGGCACTTTGAGTAATAAGCATAAATCTGAGTAATAAGCATAAATCAACAGTACAAAAATATGACAGAAACCAGACCATTCTGCAAAATCAAGGACAGATGAAAAGCCACTGTAGTACTTATGCAGTGTGTCCTCCCCATCCAAGGTAGATACAACTACTCCTTGCCTTGCTTGGACACATCCAGAGTCACTACATGGGGAGTGGGGTGCAACAAGCATGTCACAATTTGAAATCTCTCTGGCTGACTGTGATGGCCCTGACACATTTGTCATACCTCTCAACCTCAAGAGCAAGAAATCTGGACAAAGCCATACACAGAAGTGGGACAAAGGCCCAACAATAAGGACAATTTTTAAATATTGCTCTAATAAACTTAGAAAGATAATAGAATAGGTCTTGCATTAGTATGAATTTTCTGAAGGGTATAAAATCTGAAACTCAAATGTCTGTCATTTTCTAACTTCAGTCTTTAGTGATTTGTCACTAATTTGCCAAAAACACAATTTTATGAAAAATGGACCAAAAATGTGATGCAAAAATATAAAATAGACACAATACAGCTGCTACCTGTCAAAGAAGGGACACTTTAATATTAGTACTGCTACCTTGAGCAGCTGACAAAATATAAAATAATCTACATGCATTTCAAGTAATCTATAACTTTGATTATTACAGTTATTTCTTAATTGTAAACCCTCCATGTTTTCTTCCAAAATTGCTATTTTTGGAGGGATTATAAGGGGGAAGAGCAACATTTTGAGCCAAAAATTGGGGACAGTTGAGAGGTTGGCTATGCCTAATTCTATAAAGCAATTTATTTGCATGTACCTCTCAACCTGTTAATGCAGTAAATCTGAACAAGGCCAAATATATTGGGGGCACATATAAACAGTACTAAAAATTGCTCTTGTATAAATTGAGACAGTTTATAGAACAGCTCTTACTTTAACATGCATTTTTCTGAAGGTTATGAAGTCTGAAACTTATTATTGAGTGACTTCTGGCAAATCATTTAGGAATTAAAACAAATTTTATGAACAACAAACCAAAAATAAGAAGCAAAAATCTATTCATTCTTTGAAAATCTGGACAGTTGGGAGGTATAGTTCAGCTGGGCCTGTCTGCGTTTGCTGCCCTTCCCCCCCTGACAAAATAATGGTTGAATGGAGCCTCTGCAGGCATTCCAATGAACCATTATACTTGGCTATTTCACTCCATTTACCATAAACACTAATGTGCATACTGCTTTACTTCTATGATGAGTTGGATTTCATTTGAAAGTTTTATTTTGTATTTTACAGCACAAACACTAAGTCATCTGTTAAACAAAGCAATGCAGTCTCACAATGAAAACTTAGCATTAAAACTTCTCTGCCCTTGAAACTCACATTCATTGAAACAGCATTGAAACCCACATTCAAAGAAAATACATTTTGCCAGTGGCAGATAAAGATTAATTTTGGGCTGTTTTCGAATCATAGGCTCCTTGCATATGAAACATACATGTGCTCTTTGATACACCTTCCTCATTGTACTAAAATTATATTCCTTGTACAATACAGTACACTTGTTAGAGGGTGTTTTAAATTTGTTTTGAACATTTTTCCAGTAAGCAATGAAACAAACCATATGCACCCATAATGGCAAAACTGCCCAGTTGAGAACATTTATCATAAAAAAGTCTACTCAGACTTCCACAGTCCACCATTATTAGTAAATATACACAATTCTACAGTCCACCATTATTAGTAAATATGCACAATTCCACAGTCCACCATTATTAGTAAATATGCACAATTCTATAGTCCACCATTATCAGTAAATATGCACAATTCTACAGTCCACCTTTATCAGTAAATATGCACAATTCTACAGTCCATTATCAGTAAATATGCACAATCTCTGAAGTCAGTCATCTAAATAATTTCACATTAAAGGAATCTGTAACTAATGAAGCGGTTGCTGCTAGCAATCACCTTTATATTTCATGGTTTCATCGAAAAATAAAGTGTCTGTTGCCCCTCAGGAATAAATTGCCTATATTACATTAAAAAAATGATAAGCTAGTAATAATATTGCAAGAGGAAATGGATGGCAAACTAATAACGAACTCATAGTTAGTATCTTCACCAAGGAGAACATTCTCAGTACGGCAGCATCCACCCCTTGTGGGAGTAGAACCCACAGCCTTCTGCATCAAAAGCAAGTACACAACCTGTTGTGCTATAGTATTAACTTGGCAAAGCACTAAATTTCTATTCCCCTGCAGCTCTCAGCTCCTTGTAAAATCTACTCAATACTCAACTGCATCTCAACTTGCAGCTCAAGAAAACTGGAAAAAGCCAAAATGTATTGGGGGTCAAAGCCCAAAACAGGGACACATTAAACATTGCTTGTATAATCTTGGAAAGTTGCTAGAATAAAATGTTGTGTTGCCACCATATATTTTACTGCCAAGGTCCCTGAGCAAAAACAGTCAGAGTAACATACCACTCATACATCAGCTGCTTTGTAAAGAGAGGAAGACTGAAACTTAAATGGCTATCATTTAGTGAATTCAGTTCTCACCATAGCTGTCAACCTCTTAGTACAAAACACCTGGACAAACCCAGTAATGAGGGAATACAGCCCTCAAACATATTCAGTGAATTCAGTTCTTGCCATAGCTGTCAACCTTAGCACAAAAACCTGGACGAAGCCAATAATGGGGGAATACAGTCCCAAAAATAGGGACAAATTTAAAATATTCATCTTATAAACTTAGAAAATTGCTAAAAAAAAGGTTGTGCTACTATGTATTCTGAAGAACATGAAGTTGGAAATTCAAATGCCGGTCAATTTTACTGCGGACAGAACAAAAACAATTTTCAGCAGAGACGCAGGGATTAATACTGCAGACACATCTTTGTAAAATGGCAGGGCGCCAGAGCAAATCCACACAAATACAGGGAGGAGATGCAGACAGAAGCCACCCCAACCAAGAATTAAACCAGAAAACCTATAGCTGTGAGGCAACAATACTACCACTGCATCATCAGTTATGCGAGGAATTAAACATTCAGAAACCTGAAGTCTGAAATTCAAATGCCTGTCAATTTTACTGCGGACAGAACAAAAACAATTTTCAGCAGAGACGCAGGGATTAAAACTGCAGACACGTCTTTGTAAAATGGCAGGGCACCAGAGCAAATCCACACAAACACAAGGAGGAGATGCAGACTCCACACAGAAGCCACCCCAACCAAGAATCAAACCAGAAAACCTATAGCTGTGAGGCAACAATACTACCACTGCACCATCAATTATGCAAGGAATTAAACATTCAGAAACCTGAAGTCTGAAATTCAAATGCCTGTCAATTTTACTGCGGACAGAACAAAACCAATTTTCAGCAGGGATTAAAACTGCAGACACGTCTTTGTAAAATGGCAGGGCACCAGAGCAAATCCACACAAACACAGGGAGGAGATGCAGACTCCACACAGAAGCCACCCCAACCAAGAATCAAACCAGAAAACCTATAGCTGTGAGGCAACAATACTACCACTGCACCATCAGATATGCAAGGAATTAAACATTCAGAAACCCTTAAGTCTGAAATTCAAATGCCTGTCAATTTTATTTAACATTTTTTAATCAGGACAGTCTGACTTGGAACAAATAAACAATTTTCAGCAGAGGCCCAGGAAGAAATAATGCAGACATGTCTTTGTAACATGGGAGGACACAAAAGCAAACCCACACAAACACAGGGAGAAGATACAGACCCCACAAAGAAGGAACCCCAGCCAAGAATCAAACCCAAGAACCTGCAGCTGTGAGGCAACAATGCTACTACTACACCATCAAATATCAAGCATTGCAACATTTACAAACCACAGATATTATGAGGAACAGATCAGATCGAATATGAGGCAAAAATCTGCAATTTTTTTACAAATGGTGGTGGGTAGGGAACTCAAGTCTTTAACACCTGCATACAGGGTACAGGGTTCAAGCCTGAGGTATTCCCTACCACAACACCATAAGCACCTGGGGCATTTACACACACACACACACACACACACACACACACACTCCAGTAAAGCATAAGCACCATACACAATCCAGTAAAGCATAAGCACCATACACAATCCAGTAAAGCATAAGCACCATACACACACAATCCAGTATAAACATTGTAAACTAAAGGTAAAAAGCACCATACACTTACCTGAATATATCCAGCTAATGTACATCCTTCCCGCGCAATACTCCAAAGACCCGTGAGATCCCAATGCTCCTTCCCGACGACGAGACTGTCCTGACTGCTGCTCTTGCAGTCCGGACGCGACCCATAATCCTAGCGAGTCTGTGCACTTTAAAAGTGCACAGACGTCTCCTTGTGTCCCCCTATGGGGACTGCCTTGAGCATGCGCATAGACCGACAGTAGTCGGGACTACTGTGCATGCGCGAAGTCCGCGAAAGTTCAAAACATAATTTTTTTTTTTCTATTTTTTATTTTGAGGGGGCTGCAGTCCGGCAGCCCGATGCCACGAGCCGCCCATGTCTAGTATACAGCAATGTGTTAGGTGATCAGCTGTGGCACAGCTTCTTTCTAGCAATGGAATGTTTGTCGAGGTTAGTTCCAACAAGTGATATCCGAGTCTATTATTTCAACAAAAGTCAAAAACATCAAATACCTTTTCATCGACTCCTTTTCAGTGAAAGCCAAACTCTCATTACATTGCAATTTTTCCCATGGTAAGTAACCAGTGGGCCAACATAATAATCGCATAAAAACAGGAAAATTTAAAACCTACCCTGGTGGGGGGGCTGCACTCCCCACCCACCTAACTAAATATACCAACTCTGAGATTGCACTACAGTGGGAAAAGGTCAAATTCCCAAAGATGCCCCACTGGTTACTTACTGTGGGAAAATTTTTGATTTAATTATCATTCGTGTAGTTTGTTTTCGGAGAAAAGGGGTCAATGAAAAAGTATTCAATGTATTTAACTTTTGTTGAAATAATACAGACCCGTGATATCCCTGGCCTCTCATTCCTCACAGTATGTGCCCCAGGAACTTCCAGTATGTCACCTAATTCTGCTGATCTTTACTGTATATGTATATCAAGCTATCAGATCTGTGCTAATTTATGCAAGTATGCAGCAGCAAGGAGATCTGGCAGCATGTAAATGAGCTCCATAAGCAGCTGGCATTGTTAATGGCACCTGGATAGTAATTCTATGCATAAAGTAATGTTATAATATAGTGCCATATTCCTGTGCTAAAAACTCTATACAATAACATGTACTGCTAAAGCCATCACTACAGCCAAAGTGACTTGAGTTCAATTAGCAGTTCTGGTGTCTGAGGCACTGGCAAGGAAGGATGCTTGTTCTCATCCTTGGGGGGGAGGGGGTTCACTTTGGCATTCCTCGTATCTGATCCTTGGTGGAGGCTGGAGACACTGTTCTTAGAGGGTGAGAGTGGACAATATGTCAGCATGACCCCATTGCATGTCTGCTCCATGGATGCCAACAGGTGAGTGTGCTGGGAAATAGGATGTACAGCAATGTACAGCATGATTAGAAATCCCCAAAGGCAGCAATGACGCAATTGTTGGATGCCTCGATATCCTTGTTAGCTCCAACCCTAATCATACTGAATCAGAAGGAGGTTAGAAGAGGTAGGTAGTCCAGACAATTGAGAGGGGGCATTGGGGATCTGCCAATGGTCCGCTTTAAGGGAAAAAAAAAACATGAAGCAGTACAGTGCAGGATGCAACACTGTTGCTTATTTCCACACTATGCAGTGACTTTTGAAATTTCCTGTGAGTACCAGCAAAGTCAGTTACATGTTAAACAGCAACTGCAGTACTCACTGCACAAAACTTTGTAACTGCATTAACTTCAGTTCATTTCTGAAGTTACAAAAATACATAATTACAGTGCAAGGCTTCAAATTGTCAAATGCAAAACGAAAAAGGGAAAATACAAGAAAACACAAGTCACACTTCATATTTCCTTTCCTGCAAATATATGCCAGCACTGCCTAGTGATAATTATTTTATGTTAAATTACCTCAACTTTTATAGCCTAAAAATACTTAAATTTATTTTCCAAGTCTTCATTCAGCAAAAGTTTTAACGCACAACATTGGTTTTACAGTGTTTATCATCTTTCATCAGATATAAAATATCCAACAATATCAAAACGCAGTAAAACATAAACTAAAAAAGTCTTTTTGGTCATTCCCGTTGCGTCTGGAGGCATTTCCACATCATCCTTCAATGTTGGCTTTGGTGGGACTCCTCGAAGAACAGGCAGACCTAGAAGAAGCAATGTTAAAACTGCTTTAACTTCACTTGTATTTTAGTCAGAGGTCTGGAGTAAATCTGAACTAAATCCAAGGCATCCACTGCGTTCAACAAAAATATGTATATTTTAAGCTTGCATTGCATTTTTTGAACTGTATTTTGCTTAATTGCTGCTTCATCTTTGCTGTTTATACTGCTGTGACTTTTTTTTTTTGCATTCTGAATTTCTAGTACTTCTGTATTTCATAGAATAGGCTAGATTCAGATTTGCCAGATCTAGGCTGTTTGGTATTACTTGAGCACTAAAACCAGCCATCCTAAATTAAGAAGGCCCTCCTGCACCCTTGCGGCAGAAGTGTGTAGCCCAGGACCCATCTGAGTTTGGGATTGCCGGAAAAATGCTCACTTTTGGGCTTTTCTATTGGTTAATTTGTGTTAAAACTGTTTAACTTCGCTTGTATATTAGCCAGAGATCTGTAGTGAATCTGAACTAAATCTAAGATATCCACTGTGTTCAACAAAAAATAAGTATATAAAAGTCAAAATAGTCAGTAAACCGGGGGATAAAAGCTCCGTAGTCACAAAAATAAACAGATAAACAGAGCTATCATGTTGCAGGTAAAGCAGCCAAACGAAGGATACTTCCAAATAACAATCAGGCAAGAATGGTACTCAGCTTCAATCCAACTTAGACAGATTTTAAAGATCCACACAGGAGCACAAAGACCAGAATAAAACTCAGGTTTATTAAAACAAGAGGTGAGTGTTTTCGCTATGAGCTTCTTCAGACCTAATAACATCTACATTCAAAATAACCAAGGTATATATAGTTTCCTTTGAGTCAATTAAAAAATCAATTAAGACATCAATTAGCTACTAGAACATCTTAAAGGTAGATATACACTATATTTAATTACTACAAGAATATATAAAAAAAACTTTTTCATATATACTGCATCCACATATAAAAATATGCATATAAAACAATATACTTATGCTACTATGATAAATTTACAAAAATAATAAAATATCACATATATATAAATACAGAAGTATATATAAGGAATATATGTATAAAAAGCAACACTAATAGATGGATCATTTATGTAGCCTTCTTTTCAATGCAGGTTTAATGGATGCTACATTTTGCTTAATTGCTGCTTCATTTTTTGCTGTATATACTGCTGTGAATGTTTTTTTCAGCACATTAAATTTCTAGTACTTCTGTATTTCATAACATAGGCTAGATTCAGATTTGCTGAATCTAAGCCGTTTGGTATTACCTGAGCACTAAAACCAGCCATCTTAAATTAAGAAGGTCCTCCTGCACCCTTGTAGCTGACATGTGTAGCCCAGAACAAATCTGAGTTGGGGACTGCTGGGAAAAAAGGCTCAGTTTTGGGATTTCCAGTTGGTTAATTTGTGTTAAAACTGTAACTTTGCTTGTGCTTAAGCCCTGCATTTGTGCTTAGCTGCTCAACACACTGCAAGGTTTAGCGCTGCCGTGTATAGACACAAATGCTTAGAAAAACATTTTTCCCTTGATATCTGCTAGCGACTCTCTGTCCACAGCGCAGTTGCACATTGCTTCCCAGTGAGCAATTCAGTTGCACATTGTGAGACATTGTCGCAGTCTTCCATCCTTAGCCCTCCACAGAATAGCTGCCTTTGTTAGTCTCATAAGCAAACCTTGGTCCATCTAGCTCATCCCCATTAGTTACTACAATATATACCTGTCATAATGGATGGACAGTTTCCCACCATTTCTTCAGCCAACCTGATTGAAATCCTGAGTATGTAAACATAGTAATATAACCTGTACCTCTAATTATATACTACCAAAATATCACAGAGCAACCCATGTTACTTACTTCACTTTCAAAAAGAATTTTTATATTTTCTACAAAATCCATAAATTTCTACTACATCCCCAGCAACACCCCCTCCTAGATGGTGACATTCATCCAAACCCTGGCCCCAATACTGACTATACCCATAACCTTAACAATGTAACATTGCCTGTGAATTCTACATTAACTAAACCACCTAACTCTTTCCTGATAGCTCACCTTAACATTAGAAGCATCAACAATAAAATTTCCCACCTGCATGCACTCCTTGAGGTGCACTCATTTGATATTCTATGACTTACAGAAACTTGGCTAAAACCAACATACTCTATCCAGGAAATTAGCCCTCCTGGCTATAACATCCTCAGATGTGACCGTAAAACCAAAAAAGGTGGAGGTATAGCCATTCTCTATAAATCTACTCTCCAAATTTCTCCTTTTAATGTGCTACCATCATTAGATACCAAATCTGAAATCCTGACTATCAAACTCCAAATCAATAACTCCAAATCTATCTATCGAATTTGTATCTATCTCCCCCCTGGTAACAATACCAATACTCTTAAAAACTTACTTAGTTACCTCTCTACCCAATTACCACAAGAGACCATTGTACTGGGTGACTTTAACATTGACTGGTCCACCTGTAGTTCCCCTAAACCTACTAATCACGTAAATCTCTTTGGATTCTCACAATTAATAACCACTCCTACTAGAATCCACAAACCTAGTAGTAAGGAAACTACTCTTGACTGGATCCATATTTACAGCCACCCTGAAATCTATACTCCAGGAACCCTACCCGATATCAAAGAACATCTTAAAACTCATTGGCTATGTCCTTGTACTAATCCCGACTGAAAGTAAGTCTCAATACACCTTATTTGTCTTCCCGTCCCATTACTGAGCTCCTATTTGACACTTCCTAGTACTAAGAGTTGCATCTCAAAAGTATGCCTTCTATTATTTTAAACTTCAGTATTTTCTTTTTATTTTTAATTTGTGTAACTTTTCTTATAAATATTTACATCGTTTTTGTAATTATCTCTTGTACCTTGTATATTTTTATGAATAATAACTTTTTTCTTTGTTAAATATCATTGTTATTTTTACCTGTACTGGAGCTTTTCTCCCCGGGCCTCTGCTGTAAACGGATATATGTCCAGTTAGACTAGCCACGTCAACAAATGTAAAATAAAATAAAATAAATAAATAAATAAATGATATCAGCGACCATATGCTTACCTACATTACTAGACAAAAAGTCCACATCCCAAATAACCTTAATCTTAAAACCTCCCGCTCAAAAAAACTCTTTAATCCAGATAGCTTCCTGAATGAACTGCAAGCTTGTGACTGGTCACCACTGACCCATCTTGAACTTGATGAGGCTGTAACCTACTTTAACAATACCTTTCTCCAAATCCTAGATTTCCATGCACCTTATCACTCTGTTAGAATAAGAACCAAATCTGCCCCATGGCTCACAAAACAAACTAGGCAAAAGATGCTCCTCAGAAATAAAATCTGGGCTAAATGGAGAGCCACCAAATGTCCATCAGATCACCTCCACTTTAAACAGTTAAGAAATGCCACCAAGAACTATATTCTTAGAGACAAAAAAAACTTCTACCTTCATCTCTAACAAACTAGCCAACATACTCCACAAAACTTTTGGTCAGGGATAAACAAACTTCTTCAGCCAGGTCACTCTACTAGTCCGGCCCCAGCAGGTTTTAATCACAATAACTCCAACCAGATCCCCAAAGCCTTTAATAACTACTTTACAGAAGCCATTCAAACACTAGCCAACTCTTTACCACCTTTTACTGCTTCCCCACTAAACACCTCCAAGACTTCATCTCCTACCTTTCAAATACAACCTGTACCTACATCTTTCATCTGTAAGCTACTTCAAAAACTGAAACCTTGCACCCCTTCTGCTGACCATCTCCCATCTGAATACCTACAAATTGCCGCAAAAGCCATAGGCTATCCCATCTCTCTCCTTATTAACAGAACTACCTCAGAAGGCAAAATCCCTACCATATGGAAAGTATCCCACATCATCCCTTTACATAAAGGTGGATCTTCTATTGAGCTTTCTAACTATCAACCTATTGCCTTACTCTCCCCATTAGCTAAGATAATGGAAAAATGTATTCACAAACAATTACTTAACCACCTATTACAATATAACCTACTAGCTAACTGCCAACATGGCTTCAGACCATTCCATAGCACAACAACTGCCCTACTATCCTTCACCGACTCTATAAATAAAAATCGTAACAATAACTCTTTTTCCTCTGCACTTTTTATCGACCTGTCAAAAGCCTTTGATATGGTTAACCATAACCTACTTCTAGATAAACTAAAGGCCCATTCTCTTGATCCACAAGCATTAAAATGGTTTAGGTCGTATCTGGAAAATAAACAGCAAGCAGTTCTTTGGGATAACAATCTGTCTACATTACTTCCAGTAAATATTGGGGTACCCCAAGGCTCTATCTTAGGTCCCCTTCTTTTTTCCTTATTTATTAACGATCTGCACATGAACATAACTCAAGCCACCTGCATTCAATATGCAGATGACTCCACCTTAATCTGTACAGCTAAGAACATAGCTTCTCTCCAGTCCCTCACCCAAACTGTTTTTCAGAATGTTGAAAACTGGTTCATGCAACACTACCTCCTCCTAAACCCCAAAAAAACAAAACTACTGCTATTTTCTCCAACTCTTAAATCACCTAATGCATTCTTCTCTATAACCTCTAACAATGCTACCAACATGACCCCAGATACTACAACCCGCCTACTAGGTGTAACAATTGATAATCGTCTCAACTATGATGACCACATCAACTCCACCATAAAATCAGTTAACAAAAAACTTGGTACCCTTTATAGAATTAAACCCTTCCTTACCCCTTCTGCCAGGAAAACTATTGCCCAGACCCACCTAATTTCTACCCTTTTCTATGCCTCTGCTATATATACTAACCTATCTAAAAACAACCTCTCCAAACTTTCCACCTGTTATAATAACATAGCTAGATTCATCACATGCTCCCCCTTTAAAACTCACCACTGCCTCAACCTCAAAAAACTTGAATGGCTAGAACTGCAGAACCATATACTCTATCAACAATTATTTATCACTCAAAAGACCCTATACCACCCCAACAACACACCTATCCTCACTAATATGATTATACCATACAAAAATCTGACTACACTACGCTCTGCTAATAAGCTCCTAGTTTCCTCGATTAAATCCAACAACAAAGCTGGTGACTCTCGCTTCACAAACACAGCAGGTAAAAACTGGAATCAGCTTCCTTCTGAATTATCAACCCTTGCTTCCACTTCTTTATTTAAAAAACATCTTAAAGAATATCTTAAAACTCACTGGCTTTGTCCTTGTGCTAACCCAGACTGATATCTTTTTCCCCTTCCTGCTCTTACCCCTATCCCTACTCCTCTAACCTATGCCTCCAAATCAAGTTACTACTCTTTTCTTCATAGTAAGAGAATAAAATATAAGGGCTTTACTCTCTTATTTGGTATTGCTCATACCTACTATTGTGTTTAGTACAATTTTTTAGTATAATTTTTAGTATAACTTTTATTGCTTAAAATTTTATTATTATAATTTTTCTTTTGACCAATGCTACCTCTGCATTATGATTTTCAATGTCTTTTATATATTGTTAACTTTGTCACTGTTCATGCTTGGAGCTTTTCTCCCCGGGCCTCTACTGAAAATGGACATATATCCAGTTAGACTAGTCCGGTCAACAAATGTAAAATAAAATAAATGTAATTGCCTCATGTATACTGACAACCACTTGCTCCTAAAGCAAACAAACACAGCATGTAAGAGACCTAACTATACCATGAAATTAGAATCAGTCCTCTCACATAACAATATACAACACATGCAACAGGTTGTCAGCACACACAACTCCTTTCTCACACAAGATAAGGTCAAGACACATAAACCCACCTATGCGGAGGTACTCGCTAAGATATATCTTCCAGTGATTACCACTCCTCTGGAATAAGCTCCCACTCAATGTGAAGCAGGGCTCCTCAATGACCCTATCAAGCACAACCTTGACAACTGGATGGGTGACAGTAAATTCACCCCAGGGTAGCATCTATGTCCCTCATGGACAGGGGCAGTCAGTGCCAGTCACAGAATTGCTCTGTTAACATCTAACTATGGTCAATTAGGAAACAAGTTATTAAACGGCTAGGCTTGTAAAGGCCCTAGGGCCATTAGCTTAGTAACCTCCTATGAACCTGTGAACAAAGCCTTGGAATATGGTTGCAGAGCGGATGAATGGATCCAAGGATTTATCGTACCCAGAGTGAAAAGCCTTGATGGAGACGGCAAGCAGATCCAAGGCTTCAAATCTGAAGACTTCTGTATTTTCTGAGCTGGACTCACTGAAACTGTGGGATCCAGGGACCATTTTCTTGCTTTTTCAATGCCCTTCTCAGGAGTCTTGCCTTTAGATGTTTCCTTCGACTTTGGAACTTCCTTACGTTGTGGGAGAAACAATAGAAAACTCTGAAGTAGATGGGAGGAGTCCCTTCAAGATTAGTTTGTCTGTTCTAATCCGAAGAGCTTTATGACCAAAAGAAGCAGAAAATTCACATTTTGTATCTAAATGTGCTGCTCCCAAACAATATAAGCACAAGTAGTGGGGGTCATGTGGAGGGATTTTGTGGCCATACTTTCCACACTTCTTGAAACTTTTATCTAGCATACTAAGGATATCTGTATACTCTACAAATATTAAATAAACAAAAATGCCTACTCTAACTATATGCATACCAAAGAAAAATAGCTATAAGACCCTACTGAAAACTGCAACTAATCATACAGAAGGAATATTAGTCTAAGGAAAAATAAATTAAAAAAAATATTATATACTTTTTATGTGATGGGGAGGAGAAAAGGTGAACGAGTTATAATAAATGTAGAATTAAGCTCTAGTGGAACAACAAAATGAAATTCACTTATCCTCAACAAAACTCAGAGCCTCAGTGGCTGTCTTGTTTAATTGGCAATTGAGATCTAAGCTAAATTTGACAACTGAGAGGGAATTATGGGTAAAGGATGAATCAGAGCCCTGGATGCAAAAGTATGGAGTTGTTGAGGCCAGATCTGAATTCCCAAAGGTTCAATTAGATGAAAATGGACATCATCAGATCTGGTAGATTGGTGGCTTGATTCAAGGTAGATTCATAAACAACTTTTGGTATGAAAGGAATAGTGGGTAGAACAACCATCTCCTAATGGAAAGTCAGATAAGGCTGGCCCAACAAGAAAACTTACAGCTCAGCCTTGCAGATGTCAGAGCAATGTGCAAAACAGTTTTTTTCAAGTGATGAACCTCAAATTAACCCAAAAGCCAAGTTCAAAAGGAGATGAGGTCAAGTTTTTAAAGAACAAAGCTGAGAAACCAAGAAAGACAAATTTGCTTTTATAGGTTCATAGATTACTACTAAGCTAACTGCCTTTGTGGGCCATTTTAAGCCTAGCCAATTATTCCATGTGAGAATCAAACCCTGCACCATAAGTCTATAAGGTAAACACCTTAACCACTATGCCAACCTCCCTCCCAAATAAGTGGTTATATCAAGATTAGAACCCTGAATGCCACTACACAAGTTAATTGTCCTAGTATTTTGAGCCACACTGGCTGCTTTGAGGGAGTCTCAAATGCAACATTAATTTCATGAACTGTTTGACCACAAAAAAGCCATAAGAGGGATCTATCACAGACAAATCAAGATGGCTATACAATGTACATTGACAGATGAATAAGATAAGTCATTGATGAGTATCTCACACAAATATTTTAAAACTAGTGGGATAGACACCATAATGGGCCTCTGAGATCAATTAGACACCACTTAGAAAACCTCTTCTACTGGTAAACATAAGGTTTTTCTAGTTGCAGGTTTTCTTGTTTCCTTCAATACTTGCTGCACATCCTCAAGCAACAAGTGCCTAAAAGGTATCAAGGTAGAATTATCCAGGCTGTCAGTAGAAATTACTCTAAGATGCGGTGCACCAATCACCTTCGACAATGTGTGAGCAGATCCAGAATGTGAGGAAGATTGTGATATTTGCCTTTGAACAATTCCTTTACAACTAAGTTTACCTAGGCAAAAGGAAGGGAGGAGGTCACCACAATGATCTTTGGTAATTATTTTGGAATCTTCAGATATAACTTGGATATTGGTGAAAAATAGAGGAACATTCCCCTCCAAAGGAACAAGTATAATACTATCCTGCAAGAGTGTCTCAAACAGAATTTTTTCCAACTGTCTGCTTCAAAAGGAGACAAAGAGAGCTATATGAAGTGCTCCCCACATCTGATCAAATCCAAACAGACCTCTGTCCCAAGTTTCCACTCATGTGGGTCTGTCCAGGATCAGTTTGGTCTGTCATTATGTTTTGCTCTGTATAAAGCCTGAGGCTTCACCAAATACTGTAAAGCTAGCTGCCAGGCCATAACTGCCAAATGGCAAAGAGGATAGATCTTGTACCCTCTTGTCTGTTCAGGCACCACATGACTGTGGTGTCATCTGTGACCAATAAAAAGGGACCTGGAGACCATAAGTGGTGAAAAACCTTTAAGATCTGAATCACTGCTAAATTTCTTTGATGTGCTTTTTAGTGTCTTAATGGCCCCAACTGTCTAGCACTTGAACTCCTCTGTATACTGTTCCTCATGCAAAATCTGATGACTCCGCCTGGACTGACTGAACTGGGGTATGAGATAGAAGGCTAGGTCTGGGAGTGACAAATATCAGATCCCTCCACCAATAGTACCTAGAACTCCAAGGGAAGCTAGTGCTGGGTCCAACAATTTTTAAGTACTAGTGAATCTTTTTCATGTATATAGCCCATAGTCTCATGTGGACCACTGATGCTATGAAACCTAGATTTTTAAGAAAGTCTTGTGGAGGCAGCTTCTTGAAGACAGACAAACCTGAAATTTCTGAACACTCAGGACTATGTCTTCTGGTAGAAAGGCCATACTTTTTTTGTGTCCATCATACACCCCAGGAAGACAATTCTTTGTGAGGATGTGAGACAAGAGATTAGTAGGTTCAACATGAAGATGGGAGCAATTGGCATGTGATGATAAGCATCCTTCAGATATAAAGTCTTCATGAAACAGTGGTCTGAATAAAGGGGTAGGACCATCTACAGGGTGAGTAGGCTGAATTTACGTACCTTCATAAAGGTATTTAGGTAATGAAATCTAACTAATTTCCATGATAGCTCCTTTTTGGGTATCAAAAGATTCTGGTGTAAAATTATTTTCCTTTTTGTGGTGCAGGAACTGGTTCTTTAGGACCATCTACAGGGCGAGTAGGTTGAATTTACATACCTTCATAAAGGTATTTAGGTAATGAAATCTAACTAATTTTCATGATAGCTCCTTTTTGGGTATCAAAAGATTCTGGTGCAAAATTATTTTCCTTTTTGTGGAGCAGGAACTGGTTCTATAATCTTGAATGCTTGAAACTTGTGAAGGAGTACCGGAGAGAAAGTAGAGGTGCATATCCTCCTCACCTGTAACAGTGGATGTGTTTTGCTGGCATTTGGATATTAGTACCCTGATACCCACCTCTGACAGTCTACTACCTCTCAGAGACCTTCCCACTGCTTGTCTGTGAATGTGAGGGACACATTACCTGGCAGTACAGGGACTGGTTTACGCACCACCAGACAGGACCCTTTCTATTTTTCTATAGTCCTGCAGGAAAAGAAGATGAAAATATAAGTTCTGTGAACACATACTGTTCCAAACCAAAAAATACACATGCACACAGAAATAAAGGTGGTGTCGAAGCTTCAACAGCAACCCAAACACCAAACAATGTACATCCAAAAATGGGGTTGGTAGGTGGGTACTGCCAGTAAGGCAATGTGTTCTATGAACATCTACTGTTACAGGTAAGTAGGAGTTATGCAGTTATTCTATGTTCAACTAACAAACTGCCTTACTGGTATCTGGGTAGATTCCCAAAGTTTACTCAACCTCAAAGGAGAAAGGATAAGGGTCCAGGAACCCCTGGAGAATATTCCTGGAAAAGCCAGTTCTGTATCTAGAAAAGGCATTCAGCTTGTTGTGCTTCATATAGGTATGGAAAGTGGATGAAGTTGCTGCATCTAGAACACTTCTAGAGTCCACTCCATTCCAATACACCACTGAAAAGGAAAAAGACACTGGCAGAATGCGCCTTTAACCTTGCCTGGATTCATCTTGCCATGGTGGGTGTAATAAAAAAAACAATACTAGAGGACAACCAATGTGCAAAGGTTTGCTTAGAGACAGGTTGACCCTTCTTTATCCCTGGGTAGGAAATAAAAAGCCCTTCAGCTTTCTTGAAGGGTATTTTTCTGTCAGGGTAGTACCTGACCTGCTGGTGCACATAGAAGGTATGATTTATCCTCTTTCCTTTATTCTTGGGTTCTGGGAAGAACACAAGAAGGTTGACAGACTAACTGAGAGTGACGTCTGAGACCACTTTTGGCATGAAAGAGGGGTTAGTGCATAACACAACCTTATCCCTGTGGAAAATAACTTAAGGTTGTCCCACCATGTGAACTTGCAGCTTTGAGACTCACCTTGCAGATGTCAGCGCAATAAGCAAAATGATTTTCCATGTTAAGAGTTTTAGATCAGCCTGAGTGGAAGGTTCAAAAGGTGGTAAGGTCAATTTTTCCAGGACATAGTTGAGATCCCAAGAAGGAGGAATTTACTCATGAGAGGGTCTCAAATGCACTACTTCTTTCATGAACATTTTATCAAAAGAGAAGAAAGAGGGGGATCCACTGGCCGACAAGAAGAGATGGACGCTAAATGCACCTTAATGGATGCATACAATAAGCCAATGTGAAGTAGCGCACAGAAATATTTCAAGACCAGAGGGAAGTTAACCTCAAGGGATCCTCTGTTCCCTTTTAGGCACCACTAAGAAAGCCTCCTTTAACACTTGTTGAATATCCACATGAAATAAGTATCTAAATGGATTCAAGACTGAATTATCCAGTCAGCTGTAGTTGCTCTAAACTGGGGTGCACCAGTTGCCCCTTGAACTATATGAGGAAGTATGTGTTAAATGTACTTGGCCAATACCATTAGAAGGGAGAACCAAAATTGCCTGGACCAGAGTTGGGTCACTGCAGTGATCTTTGGCATTTCTTTCTGAATCTTCAGAAGTACCTTGTGAATCAGTGGAAAGGATGGAAATGCATACAGGAACAGTCCAAGGGAATGAGAATGCATCTGTCCCCAAAGCATGGTCAGAAATATATCTGAAAAAGAATTTGTCCAGCTGTCTGATTTGAAAGGAGGTGAACACATCTATTTGAGGCATTCCCCACACCTGGACTAGATCCTGGAACACCACTGCCTTAAGCTGCCACTTGTGTGGGTTTGTTTAAGATCTGTTTAGTGTGTCTGCCATACATTTTGCTCTGATGGGCTGTATGGTACCTGAAAAGTCAGAGAATGTTGTAAGGCCAGCTCCCAGGCAATTAGTGCCAGCATGCACAGAGGGTATGACCTTATACCGCATTGTTTGTTGAGGTATCACATAATTGAGGTGCTGTTCATAACTACAAGACGAGGACCCAGAGTTCAGAGATGGTGAAGGACATTTAAGGCATGGATTACCACCAACATTTCCTGGATAGTGATGTGCTTCCATGCACCCATGTGCATTCAGGTTGCCTGCACTTGCACTCTGTTGACAGCTCCTTAATCAAAGTTGGATGAATCTGTCTGGACAGATTGTGCCAGAATAGGTGAAAAAGGAAGTCCTGGAATGATACTCAACTGTGCTCTCCACCACTGCACAACTCATATGATGAAGGCCAGCACTGGCAAAAGGGATTCAAGGGAATGTAGATAGTGTGTCCAATAATTTTATATATACCACTGACTTTTTCTGATGTGAAGATGGGTCAGTGGAATCATGAATATATGAATATTGGATGCCATCAGTCCTAGAATTTTTAGGAATTCTCTTACTGAGGTAATGCTCCTCCTGGAGAATTTCTGAAACATCATCTGGTAGGATAGGACCTTGCCTTTGGAAAGAAAGGCTATTCTTTTGTCAGTGTACATTAAGTGCACCAGGAAGATGTGTCTTTGTGAGGGTGTCAGGCATGACTTCTGAAGGTTCATCTTGAACCCTAGCTGGGAGAGTATGGTTGAGACCTTCTCTACTGATTCCCAATACCTGGATATAGACTCTGCACAAATCAGCAACTTGCCCAAATTAGGAAAAATGTGAATGCCAAGATTCCAGCAATGAACCACTACCAGAGTAAGGCATTTGGTAAACACGCAAGGCACAGTGGTAACACAAAGGCAATGCAGAGAATGGATAGTAAGAACCAAATTCAAAAAATCTCAGACATCTCCTGAAGTGAACAGCAGTGGGGATATGATGATAAACATCCTTGAAGTCCATGGTCACCGTGAAAGTGGTTCTGCAGAAGAGTAAGCACTGTCTGCAGGGTAAGCATCTTGAACTTGGGGACCTTGACAATAGTATTCAGACAGGATAGGTCAAACAAAAATTCTGGAATAGAAACCTTTCATTCTCTCCAAAGGAGGGACTAGTTCTATGACACCCTGAACCCAACATGTGCTGGAGTATAAGAGGGAATAATAAAGTCTAGTCCTATGAGTAACAGGGAATCCCTTGAATGGAGGAGGATGTTCTTTCCACTGTCACCTGTAACCTCTGTCTGTGATGTTGAGCATCCATTTGTCACAAACCACTGACAGTCAGGATACCTTGACGAGAACTAACTTTTGAGATGGGGCACCCAGAAGAGAACTTGGGAATGACAGGAGCTGAGCATAATCACACTCATAAGTTGGAATGAGGGAGTTATTCTTTTTCAAAAAGGAACCCCTCTTCTCAGGTTTGGCAAAGTTCTCATCCTGCCATTTTCTTTTGGTGCCTTTATTTTTGTTCATCTGGGATTTCTATTTGCTAGGCCACAGAAAATTCTCCCACTTGTCACAAACAATGTCACTGCATTTCTAGACACAGTATCAGCCCCCATCAAGGCACTCTGTAAAGCATGTTTAGACATTTAAGAAACATTGGAAACAATCTATTTCACACAATCTTTCTCTTCAGCTATTACAGTTGTGCATGCACATTTCTGTTCTCTGCAGTAGGCACACTATGGTTAAATTTCAAACATAGCACTTTACAAATACCTTTTCACTACACACATCTGTACAAAGCAGTTTGATAAACACATGACTACAGTTCTAATACATTTGTAGTGCAAGCATCTTGTATAAATCATTTCAATATTCACCAATGTCCTATAATTATTTACGAAATGCCAGCGAGCTGTGCTGGCAGTACCTCCCCCCTTCGAAGATTCAAGCTACTTTTTCAAGTGACCCTTGAGAAACGTTGCTTGAGAGGGATGAGCCTATCTGGGAATACAATACTCCATACCCTGTCTTGAGATTCCATATGCATTGGCATTGTTGACTCCACTACAGTGTTGCACTGTCATATCATATGCATGCAACCCTAGGCTCCACCACTGTAACTTTGGATTTTGCTGGCTCGCTTGCTGTAGCCATAGATCCCTCTCAGACTCCTCCTGCCCTCTACTCCAAATACTTGGCATCAAAAACTCCTTATCATGTTAAGGTTGAGTCTATATTATATTAATGAAAGCTTTAAACAGCGAATACCTACTCCTCGACAAATAAACAATGAAATCCTTTAAAGTTGATGCAAATCTCTGTCAAAAACATACTTCTTGAATTGTCATAGCTGGCCCAAACAGACTTATGCAAACATGCGACGTGAAAACGTATGCAACGTACATGTCCACTATACATCCAAATGTACGTTGAATTTAAAGTAAAATAATGCAAGTTTAATCTGTTTATGCACAACTGTAATCGGATGGTGCAGTGGTGCAGCGGTAGCGTTGTCGCCTCACAGCAAGAGGTTCTCTGGTTTGATTCTTGGCTGGAGTACCTTCTGTGTAGAGTCTACATGTCCTCCCTGCATTCATGTGAGTTACCTCCAGGTGCTCCGGTTTCCTCTGATGTTACAAAGACATCTATCTGGAGATTTTTTTCCCCAGGGCCTCTGCTGAAAATTGGCTTTGTTCCAAGTCAGACTTTTCTGGTTAACAAGAAATAAATAAATAAAAATAAATATTTCATTTTTTATTTATTTATTTTACATTTGTTAACCGGGATAGTCCGACTGTATATATGTCCATTTTCAGCAGAGGCCCGGGGAGAAAAGCTCCAAAGGAAGTTATACAGGCAAAATTGACATAGTAAACACTAAAGAACAATTACGAGCAATTTAAACACAGTCTATTAGCCACTCGGAGTGTAGGTTAAATAATCTAACATGCCTATCGTCTGGTAAACTAAATTACAATACAGTAGATATACATTAGCAATATAATAATGGTACCCCAGTGTTACCATATATTTAGTCAGGCTTATCGTAAGGGCATAGCCATTAAGTCTTGAAGTATTGCTTGAGGGCTTTCTTGAATTGAGATAGGGTAGTGTATATTGTAATGTCAGCAGGTAGTGAGTTCCAGTTTTGCCTACAGAGCTGGCAAACATGGAGTCCCCGGCTGAGCTGTTGGATTTGGTGGTATGTACTACAAGTCTTTTGGATGAACGAAGTGGTCTGAGGTTTGTGTGGGGACAGATGATGTTTTTCAAAGCAGGTGTATTTTCAGGTTGGTTAAGTACTTTATGAGCCACAATAAGTTGGTTATACTGAATCTGCCTACATAGCTCTAGCCAACCTAGATTTCTTAGGTTTATGCAGTGATGTGTTCTGTAGGGCAGGCCAGTGGCAAATCTAGCTATGCTATAGTAACAGGCAGAGAGTCTATTAAGTTCAGTTTTATTTAGGTTGGCAAGTATAGGGGAAGCATAGAAGAGGGTGGAGAGCAGATGGGAGTGGGCGATGGCAGTCTTAGCAGGTGGGGTAAGGAATGGTTTTATTTTATATAGTGAGCCCAGTTTTTTAATAATGGATTTTATCGTTTTATTAGCATGAGCATCAAATTTGAGACTGTTGTCAAGAATTACCCCAAGGAGTTTCGTGTGCACATCTGGGGAGATTATGGTGCCATTGTTAGACTTAATGGAGAAAGATATCATCTGGGATGTTTGGTTGGGGGGAGAAAAGTAGTAGCTTTGTTTTGTTGGGATTTAGAATAAGACATTGCCTAGCAAGCCATTTTTCAACTAGGTTGAAAGTACACTGAGTACTTGACTGCAGCTCAGCCTGGGTGGTACCAGTGCAGATCAACATGGTGTCATCTGCATATTGAATGCAGTTAGCATTTGGGATGAAGCGTCAGCGTGGAGATCATTAATAAATATGGAAAACAGCAGTGGTCCCACAATAGACCCCTGGGGGACACCTAGGGTATTAGGTAAGAGGTTGGATAGATGGTTCTGCCATATTACGGCTTGTTGTCTATTGTGGAGATAGGAGTGGAACCATTGAAGGGAGTGATGACCTAGGGACATTTTTGTCAGGTGTGGATCAGTAGATGGTGGTTAACCATATCAAAAGCTTTAGAGAGATCCAAAAAAAGGGCTGAGGGTAGCTTGTTATTGTTTCTGTTATGGTTTATATCTTTCTGTAGGATGTCAACATTACTTGGGGAATTAATAATAGCTCCCAACTTGCAATTGTCTGTGAACTTTGTCAACCAGAGTCCCTTCATGTTGGCCTGGACTTCAGAGAAGTAGATACCAAGCAGGACAGGACCCAGGACCAAACCCTGTGGGACTCCACTCGTGACTGGTCTGCAGTCTGACTTGGAGTCTGCTACTTTCACACTGTGGGTTCTATCTGTGAGCCAGTTTGCAATGCACTTAGTAATATAGGGGTTGATGCCTAGCTTAGTGAGTTTTTCTATGATTCCCGAGTGGGGAATGGTATCAAAGGCTTTGGCCAGATCAAGGTAGGCTATAGGAACCACTTTGCCTTCATCCACAGCTCTGGTGACTGAGTCAAAGAAGTCGACCAAATTGAGCAGGCATGATCTACCCCTTCACAAAACCAAACTGTGCAGGATCCAGAGTTTGGAGATTCCCTATATCCTTGTTTATTAGGTCCATGATGATGCATTCCATAGCTCTGCACATCGGACTCGTCAGGCTAATGGGGCGATAGTTCCCTGGGTCTGTAGTCACTCCTCCTTTGTGGAGAGGGATGACTGTAGCAGTGCACCATATGGTAGGGACAAAGCCTGAGGTGAGGCTGTGATTGAACAGGGCACACAGGTGAGGTGCCAGTTCACTCTGTAGTTCATGCAGAACACAGCCAGTGATATTGTCAGGTCCCATAGAAGCTATATTCTTGGCCTTGGACAGTGCTGTTTTAACATGTGCAGCAGTAATACTGGGTGCCTGGTAATCTACTGGTATAGGTTCATAGGTTCATACTAGGCTATCTGCCCTGGGGCATTTACAAGCCTAGCCCGAGTGTGTTTGGCTTTCGGCACCCTTACTTAGAATTGAGTTTGCTATGCCATATTTAAGGTTAGTTTACTGAACCTCTGTCTAGCAGAGACACAGAAGTAATCCCCGGGGTGAATCTACGATCTCCCATCCACTCATCAAGATTCCTCTTGAAGAGAGTCAGCGAGGTGCTCTGCCCAACATGGAGCGGTATTCTATTCCAAAGTGAAGGGAGCCTCTGTGTTATGAATCTGTCCCTCCAGCACGTTCTATTTAGCTCTGTGCTGAGGTTCAAATCCCTTGAGCGCGTGGTTCTAAGGGATTTGGATTTTCTGAGGTGGAGCATGTCCATTAATTCTGGGTTAGACATAGCTTTGTACGTCAGGCATAGATCGCCTCGAAGTAGGCGGTATGCGACTGAGTAAAGTTGGAGTTTCTTTAACCTGGCAGCATATGGCATCTGCTTGAGTCCCTTGATCCTCTTTGTGAGGTACTTTTGGGGTCTTTCCAGCTGCTGCAGGTGGCGGTTTAGGTACATCCCAAAAGGGGCATTGTATTCTATGATGGGTCTGATGAGGGATGAATAGAGGGGCACTATTACCTCCCCTGATCTGGATGTGAATCCTTTAGTGATAAGGTGGGCTATGTAGAAGGTCTTTCTAACCACTTTGGCAATGTGGTTTTCAAAGGAGAGATTGCTATCAACTTGGGTCCCCAGGTCCCTAATAACTTTCTCTGTACTTAATGGGTTTCCGCCTATGTGGTAATTTGTGGGCACATTGTTTTGCCAAAGGGTATGACTATACATTTTTTGGCATTTAGCTTTAAACCATGGCGCTGGCACCAGTTATCTGTCGCTGTGAGACCTTTTTGAAGGATGTTTGTGTCAGCTGGAGAGTTGATTATGGCGCCCAGTTTGCAGTCGTCTGCGAACTTGGTGAGCCATAGTCCTCCCACGTTTGCCTGTACCTCGGAAAAGTATATACCGAACAAGAGTGGTCCCAGGACAGAACCCTGTGGGACGCCACTTGTGACCGGTTTTGAGTCTGACATGGCTCCAGCAACTCTCACTCTGTGGGTTCTGTCTTTGAGCCAGTTTGCGACCCATCTTGTGACATAGGGGTTTATATTTAAGCTGGATAGCTTATCTATGATGCCCGAGTGGGGTATTGTGTCAAATGCCTTTGCAAGGTCCAGATAGGCTGTGTGGACTACCTTCCCTTCATCTATGGCTTTGGTGACTGTTTCAAAGAAGTCAACCAGGTTCAAAAGGCAGGATCTGCCCTTGACAAAGCCGAACTGGGTAGGATCTAGTGTCTGTAGGTCCCCAATGTCTTTGTTTATAAGCTCCATGATGATCCTCTCCATAGCCTTGCAGACTAAGCTAGTCAGGCTTATGGGGCGATAGTTTCCAGGGTCCGTAGATGCTCCACCTTTGTGGAGTGGGACCACTGTTGCTGTACGCCATTCTGTGGGCACATATCCTGTAGTGAGGCTGAGATTGTATAGCTGTTTTATTTGAGGGATTAGTTCCTCTTGTAGTTCATGTAGGACGCAACCTGGGACGCCATCTGGTCCCATGGAAGCAGTGTTTTTTGCTTTGGAGAGGGCAGCCTTCACCTGATCATCTGAGAAGTTTGGGAGGCAGCCCTCTGCCGGGATAGATATTTGCTCTTTTGGGGGGGGGGGTGGAGAAGTTTGCACTGAACCTGTCTGCCAGGATATTGGCGATGTCTGTGGGTTCAGTGTATATTTTGTCATTTAGAATCAACTCAGAACAAGTCTGGGAGTTGCATCCCAGGTTTCTAACATAACTGAAAAAAGCCTTATGATTGTCTTTGATGTCCTGTGCAATTTTTCTCTCGAAGCTGGCCTTGGAGGATTTTATGAGGGATTGTAATTTTTTGCTAGTACTGATCAGAGATGCCTTCCCTATTAGGGATTTTGCTCTATCATGTAGTAGCTTCCTCCTTCTGTTGTACAGTTTATTTATGGCAGGGGTCCACCAGACTGGACGCCTGCCTTTGGATGATTGGGTCTTGGTTTTGTTTGGGATAGCATGATCCATGCATTCCTGGAGATGTCCGTAGAATGCGTTTATATAGGATTCTGCAGTTTGGGCCATAGTTTCCACTGGCCCTGGGGCCTTGAAGGATTCCACTTTGGTTTTGAGAAGTGAGAAGTTCGCTTTTGAGAAGTTTTTCACTGTGGTTTTCTGGGCTGGGGTGGGGTCGGGATGTGGACATCCAGTGAAATTAATTTAGGGTCTGATCTTACCAATGAGGGATATACTTCTGGTGTGGAGCATAGAGTCCCCATGTTGGTAATGATCAGGTCTAGTATGTTGTCCCCTCTTGTGGGAGTGGTGACTAGTTGTTCCATAGCATTTGAGTTTATAATTTCCAGGAATCTTTGGGCTAAGGTGCTGGGGCTTGAGTAGTGCTTCCAGTCAATGTTTGGGTAGTTGATGTCGCCCAATATAATGGTGTTCGGAGAGATCTTCATGTTCTGCAATGTTTTCAGGAAAGCTGAATAGGATTCCTGACTTTGAGAGGGTGGTCTGTAGGATGCTATAAACTGAAAAGCAGTCTTGCCCACTGTTAGTTGCACATGGATGGCCTCCGATACTTCGTGCAATGCCACTAACCTGGAGGTGTGGATATCCTTGATAAATATGGAAACTCCCCCTCCTTTTGTGGTTCGGTCCGGGTTTTGGGGCCGAAAAGCATGATATGAGGTATAGCCTGGTAGTGCTGGGGTGCTCTCTGGAGCCTTGAACCAGATTTCTGTCACTGCACAGATATCGATGTTCTCCATACTGAGGAGAACTTCGAGTGTGTGCATCTTGAGGTTAAGACTTCTGGCATTTAGCAGCATTACCCTTAGTTTCTTGTTCCTTGTGTTCCTTATGGGGGTGGGTTTGACTTTTGAGCCTTGCCTAAAAAAGGCACTACGGGGGTGGCAAGAGCCTTTGCCAATATCCGAAAGCCCAGTGGTGACAGGTGCAAGCCGTCCCTAGCGAAGCAACGTGGCTTGTCAAGCATGTCATCCCAGGCTGACAGACACTGGATCCCCTTTGAATGACACCAAAATTTTAGCCAATTGACCTCTGGGTCAACTGGCACCTGTGGGGGGATGTCCACTGGGAGGATAAAAGATACACACCCAGTATTTCCAGATGCAGCTCTCTGCATCAAGTCCAATTTGCCTTAAGAGCAAACAGAGATTACAGTCAGGCTGGGGCTGGTTCTTCTACCTTTCTCCAGGATGCCAGTAAGACTCCCCAATGGCACAGCTACAGAGTTGAGCCCTTAGTCAGGGTTCCAAGCCAAGTCCTCCAACACTCTTTCTGTCCAACCAGTGCTTTGTGTCCCTGCCCAAATAGCTGACACACACACTCTTAGAGATTTGAACACACACACACACACACACACACACACACACACACACACACACACACACACACACACACACACACCTGGGAGAGGCTGGCACAGGTTTACTAGCTATGTCTTGTCTTGTCCAAACTATAAGATAGTTACCACTGCTACCAGAACCCCTCGACAGCTACTTTAAGGCCCTTAACAAAGGGTTTCCAAACTTACTGTGTAATATTAATATTAATACAAATGGCAGTTGGAACAAGAGCAAGGCTGTTAGGAGTGGCCCACACAGGGTCACCAAATATATATGCAAGTACTCTCAAAACTTAAATATCTCTATAAAGATCAGCCACTATGAGAGGTTTAAATATATTTAATAATATGTAATAAAAGGATAAGACAATACTAAATATATTCACAGTGACATCAGAGTTCAGAATCACAGGAAATATTTAAAGAAACATTGAAGGACCGTCTCAAACAAGTAAAGAAAAATAATATCTAAAGTAAACTTCACTATATTCCTGACTGAATCTAAATCTAACAGAATCATACTTTTCCCTAGTAACTTACTTATAGAGCAAGGCAGATGATGAGGTAAATGGTTCTTCTTCTTGTCAGGTCCAAGACAGAATACAGAATGCTGTGTTGCAATAACAGACTTCTCAAAGTAATATCTAAAATATTACTGCTGTGATAGCTTGCAGGATGACATAATTTATGGTCATCTGACTTCTAGTTCCCAAGCAAAACCCCCATTGCTGGCAGTATTTAGCACCTGCCCATAAAAATACACATTCAAGGGCTTTTGATCAGATCTTTGGCAGGTGCTGCAAGTCATAAAACAATTGCATTCTCCATGCTTTCCTAGTTCACCCCAAAGACAATTCAGAAAGCTTCCTAGTACAGACTTTGTGTTTCTGGCTGCTTTGAAACCCATCAGATAACCTCTTTATGGCTTAGCCTATAAAGTTATTTAATTTCATTTATTTTTGTAAAGTTGCTGGACTGAGGTTAACCCTCCAGTTCCCTCTGTTAAAACAGACACATTTAAACAGTTACAATAGTGCACGTACATTTCTGTTCTCTGCAGTAGGCACACTGTGGTTACATTTCAAACACAGCACTTTAAAAATACGTTTTCAACACAGGTCTGTACAAATCAATTTGATATACACATGACATACAGTTCTAATACATTTGTAACACAAGCATGTTGTATAAATCATTTCAATATTCACCAATGACATATAATTATTTACAAAATTCCAGCTAGCTGTGCTGGCAGTACCTCCTTTCGTCACATGCTGGTCTGCACCAGCCTCTTTCCATGAGATTCAAGCCACTTGCTTAGCTTATATTGAGGGACTGGGTTTGTAGAAGACATGGTCTTTTTACTAGAAAAGGTTGCAGGAGACAGAAAAGCAGGGTCCAGAAACAAGAAGGCGTGGAGGCCAGGCATGGATGAGCACACACTGAATTTCTTAAACACTTTTTAGGCAAAGATTCATTCAGCAGATGAGAACTGCAATCTTTTTTAAAAACATCCTCCAATGCTGGGATCAATGGAGAGAAGGTTGCCATGTCTGGGTCCTCATCCTCCAAAGGACAATATACCCTACTAATCTGGGGGGCAGCCAATGATTGTTCCCAAATGAATACATCCCAAAATCAAGGCAGCATTTGGGAAAAAGAAAACATATGTTTGTGTTTCTGAACTTGTTCATCCACAGAAGAAATTGATTTGTCAAACTCTGGCACTTCTGAAACTTCAGATTTTCGATTCCCACCAAAATCAGGATCCTTGGGTAGCTTGAGGGAGGGGAGCACTCACATTAGTCATAACCTGTGTTGCACCCTGTAATCAATGGCATGAATAACTGATCTAGTCATAGCTACCAGCTCAGGTGAAAACACAGTCAGACACTGATGCCCTGCAATGTGGTGTGACATCTGTATCGTTTTAGCATGCAGTACACCAGTGGAAGAATTCTCTGGGGTAGATGTATTAACACTGGCAATAGATTCTGTACTCCTGACTTCCTCTGCACCTAAAAAATTGGTTCTCCCATACCTGAACCAAACAATGGTATAGCCCTAGAGAATGTGGCTGACCCTTGTGTTACACACAGTTGTGGTATTTCCACCATCCACCACACCAGGGGACTGGTAGGCAAAAGAAGACAAGTAGTCCAAAAGCCTGCCTAAGGCTTCTGTGGAATCATAACCCATATGCTAAGGAATATTTCTTGATTTACTTTTATGGTTTTAGGTGCACAAGGGGTAGATGGTGGTGGGAGCAGCATATAAGTCCATCAGGTCAGGGGAGAAAAAACATAGCCAGAGCAATACCAAATAATGGCTGCAAGGTCAGCTGGTAAAGATAAAAAAATCCAACTATTCTCCCTCTAAATAGCAATATGAAGTCTATTTCTGCAGGGATACTATTCTGAACACTGAAATGGATAAAATGACAGTAGTTTTAGTAACACAATTTAAAACACAAGATACATGCACAAAAGTCCCACAATTTGTTGTAAAAAAAAGCTAGTTTCAGCCACAAATAATTAGAAACAGCACAAAACAGTTTTAGACAATAAATAAAGCATAAACTTATGAAATAATATAGTCAGAAATGTTTAACATAACAAAATGGCACCAAAAATGCAATTTAAAAGAATAAAATATATTGTTTAAAATGTAGTAATAACACCAAATGAAAAAAATGCAATTTTAGCCTAGCTTCTAGTGTTAGTCCAGGGGTACCCAGTGTCTGTCAGCCTTGGAGGATATGGTAGACAGACTTTGCTGCTTTGGTAGAGATGGTCTGCACCTGTCTCCCCTAGGATTTTAGGTACTGTCAAAGGCCCTTGCCTCCCCCATACTGCCCTTTTTAGGCAATGTCAAAACAACAACATTTCCAATGTAATGTCTAATCGAGACAAACTCAGGGTCATGCTGCTTAATGCTAGGACTTTAAACATGAAGCTGCAATCCCTGGAAGCACTCCTCACCTTGGAGGATGCTGCCGTCTGTGCAGTTACTGAGACATGGTTCAAGGCCGCTGACAGCACCCCAGCTGTGCAAAGCTACAATGCCTTCCAATGTCTGTCTGCCTGGGATGACATGCTGGACAAGCCACGCTGCTTCGCAAGGGACGGCTTGCACCTGTCACCCCTGGGCTTCCGGATATTGGCAAAGGCTCTTGCCACCCCCATAGTGCCTTTTTTAGGCAAGGCTCAAATTCTAAACCTACCACCCTAGAACACCAAAAAGGAAAAAAACTAAGGGTAATGCTGCTCAATGCCAGAAGTCTCAATCTCAAGATGCACGCACTCGAGGCCCTTCTCAATATGGAGAACATCGATGTCTGTGCTGTGACAGAAACCTGGTTCAAGGCTCCTGAGAGCACCCCAGCACTAAAAGGTTTCACCTCATATCATGCGTTCCGCCCCAAAATCCAGACAACACCAAGAAAGGAGGGGTGTCCATATTCATAAAGGACACCCACACCTCAAGGTTGGTGGCAACGCACGATGCATCGGAGACCATCCAGGTGCAATTAACCATAGGCAAGACTGCTCTGCAATTTGTAGCATGTTACAGGCCACCCTCTCAAACTCAGGAACCTCACATGGCCTTCCTGAAAACATTGGAGGGGATAAATGTATCTCCAAACACCATCATACTAGGTGACTTCAACTACCCTAATATAGACTGGGAACACTACTCAAGCCCGAACACTCTAACCCAAAGATTCCTGGAGTTCATAAACTCAAATGCCATGGAACAACTAGTCACCATCCACACAAGAGGAGAAAACATACTTGATCTCATCATCACGAACATGGGATCAAAATGTTGAACACTGGAAGTATACCCCTCACTGGTGAGATCAGATCATAAACTAATCTCGCTGGAGGTCCTCATCCCGCCCCACCTGAAACAAAAAAGACCACAGTGAAAAACTTCTCAAAAGCCGATTTCACACTTCTAAAAACTAGTGTGGTCTCCTTTAAGGCCCCTGAGCCAGTGGTAAACATTACTCAAACCGCTGAATCACTTACAAATGCCTTCTACCAGCACCTACAGGACTGCATGGATCAGGCAATCCCAAACAAAACTAAGACTCTCTGTACCAAAGGCAAGCGTCCAGTCTGGTGGACCCCAGCCATAAACAAGCTCTACAACAAAAGGAGGAAGCTACTACAAGATAGAGCAAAATCCTTGAAAGGTAAGACACCTTTGATCATTATAAGTAAAAACTAAGAGCTCTCATAAAATCATCCAAGGCAAATTTTGAGAGAAAAATTGCCAAGGACTCTAAAGAGAATCATAAGGCCTTCTTTAGCTATGTTAGAAACCTAGGAGGAAACTCCCAGATATGCTCAGAATTAGTTCAAAATGATGTGAAAATTACTGAACCTACACACATTGCCAACATACTGGCTGACAGGTTCAGTGCAAACTTCTCCCCTCCCCAAAAGGAGAGATATCTATTCCAGAGGATTGTAGCCCCCAAACATCTCCAACGCCCAGGTGAGAACTGCCCTCACTAAGGCAAAAACACAGCATCCATGGGACCGGATGGTGTCCCCGGCTGTGTGCTTCACGAACTCAACGAGGAATTAAACCCACAGTTAGGACAGCTGTTTAATCTTAGCCTCACCTCAGGATACGTACCCAAGGAGTGGCGCACGGCGACTGTGGTCCCACTTCATAAGGGCGGTGCCTCCACAGACCCTGGAAATTACCGCCCATTAGCTTGACAAGCCTTATCTGCAAAGCCATGGAGAGGATCATAATGGAACTCATAAATAAAGACATAGGGAACTTGCAGACTTTGGATCCAACCCAGTTTGGCTTTGTCAAAGGCAGATCCTGCCTCTTAAACTTGGTTGACTTTTTCGAGACAGTCACCAAGGCCATTGATGAGGAAAGGCAGTCCATACAGCCTACCTCGACCTGGCAAAGACCTTCGACACAATACCCCACTCAGGTATCATCGAAAAACTCATCAGCTTGAATGTAAACCCATACATCACAAGATGGGTTGCAAACTGGCTAAGTGACAGAACCCACAGGGTCAGAGTTGCTGGAGCCATGTCAGACTCAAAGCCTGTCACAAGTGGTGTCCCACAGGGCTCAGTCCTGGGTCCACTCTTGTTCGGCATCTACTTTTCTGAAGTACAAGCAAACACAGGAGGGTTATGGCTGACAAAGTCTGCAGATGACTGCAAACTGGGCCATAGTCGAAAACACATCTGACACAGATATCCTCCAGAAGGGCCTCACAGAAATGGATAACTGGTGCCAGAGCCATGGCCTGAAGTTAAACGCCAAAAATGCATAGTCATACCCTTCGGGAAAAACAAGGTTACCCCTAGCTACCATATAGGTGGCAATCCACTGAGCACAGAAAAGTCATCAGGGATCTGGGGACCCAGGTTGACAGTAGCCTTTGTTTGACACTCATGTTGCTAAAGTAGTTAGGAAAACCTTCTATATCGCCCACCTGATCATGAAGGGATTCACATCTAGATCAAGGGAGGTCATCATCCCCCTGTACTCATCACTCATTAGACCTATGATTGAGTACAATGCCCTGTTCGGAATGTATCTGACCAGACACCTGCTGCAGCTTGAAAGGCCCCAAAAGTTCCTCACCAAAAGGATAAAGGGTCTCAAAAATATGTCTTATGCTGCCCGACTGAAAGAACTCTAGCTCTATTCACTCTCATACCGCTTGCTCAGAGGTGACCTGTGCCTGACATATAAGGCCATGTCAAACCCAGATTTGATGAATATGCTTCACCTCAAAAAATCTAGATCCCTCAGAACCACAAGGGCGGGAGACTTAAACCTTGACACGGTTATAAATAGAACGTGCTGGAGGGACAGATTCATCACCCAGAGACTCCCTATGCTGTGGAACAAAATCCCGGTACATGTGAGGCAGAGCACCTCTCTGGCCTTGTTCAAGAGGAATCTTGACCAATGGATGGGAGATTGCAGATATACCCCAGGGATTACTTCAGTGTCACTGCTTGACAGAGGCACAGCAAAATGATAGGCATAGTTTTTATTCAAACTAAAGGGGTGGCGAAAGCCACATAACTATGGGCTAGGCTTATAAATGCCCTTGGGCAGATAGCCTAGTATGAACCTATGAACCTATGAACCTAAATGTTCAGAGCTCAAAATGAGTGCGAATGAACCAAAGGTGGGGGGGTATCCATCTTCATTAAAACCAAATACACTTTGAGACCGGTCAAAAAGCATGACTCTCTCGAACTACTCCATGTCCAATTATCTGTTGGGAAAGTACCATACGACTTCATTGCTAGCTATAGATACCCAACAGCGAACCAGGATAAGCACACTGCCTACCTCGATTTATTGGAATTCCTTGCCATACAGCCCAACACCTCAGTCATGGAAGATTTCAGCTATCCTTCCATAGACTGGGGGACATAAACGAGCAAAAACAGGCTCACCCAGTGGTTATTGAACTTTGTTAATACAAATGCTCTGGAACAGATAGTCGGAATGCTCGCTAGGGGCACTAATGTTCTGGACATAATACTTATCAATATGGGGGATCACTGTTATTTCCCTATGCATGATGCCCTTCCTGGTTAGGTCAGACCCAAATCAGTCTCATTTGAAGTAACTACTGGCACTGACTCCCTCACTGGAAAAAAATTATAAAAAAAACGTTATCAAAGCTAACTACAACCTACTAATCGAAGGTATAAAAAGCTTCATACCATCCACAATCACAGACACTACACTGCTACACTTTGCTGTGAGGGAAAGGTTGGCTTGCTTTTTATTTGTTGTATTTTGTATTAGTTTATTGCCTTTTTATATTTTGAGTGCTGTGATTTGTTTTCTTAACCTTGTGTTTTGCTTTTAACTGCACAGTAAAACTTCAAAAGATCCCACAGCTCTGTGTCTTGTGATTCAGGCAGAAACCCCCCCCCCCTCACACACACACACACACACACACACACACACACACACACACACACACACACTGTCACTGTCATACTGTCTTTCTAGTTGCCTGCCTCTTATGTTAATCTGACCATATATCTCATTTCCTCTCTGCTTTCACTGGCTTGTGTGAGTAAGCACTAAATTATCATTTTGTGACATTACCCCCCTTCAACTATTTAAATTTATTGGCCATTCTACTGTATTCCATAGTACCGGAATACAAAAGTAATCATCCCCTTTCACTCTATCTTGCTGTTTTAAAAATAGTGACTCTCCACTAAAACTTAACTTTTTAGACAGGTAAAACTTAAGTTACCTACTTTCACATCTAACTTCTCTAGTGCACACTGCAGTGTTTAGGATAAACCATTTTTTTTCAACTTACCTTTAAGCATCCCTGTGACTAGCACTTGCTCTAATACCTGCTGGAAAGCACTAGGAAACCTTAAACTGATACAAGCACTCAACTCTCCTTATTAATAAGGAGAAATTAATCATAGGCACTAAACAGCCTATAATTGCAAAGTATCTTACTAAGGTAAGGGAAAACAGCTCCTGTACTTTTCAAAAAAAAGCACCAAACCAGGCATGTCCAAGGGTCAGTTTCCGTTGATTTCTCCTGTCCACCTGGTGAATCTTGGCATACTAGGGCAATGCAGCAATTGCCTCATGTACACAGACAACCCTTTCCTCCCACCACCCAACACTACAACCTGTGAGAGATGCACTTACAAAGCCAAACTGGAAGTAAAGCTCTCTCCACCCATGATTGTGCTAGACAGTCAAGAGGAGAAGGTTAACACCAGTACTACACCTCAAGCAACACATAGCCCTTCTGAACTCACATCAACACCCACACATAGCAACACCAAATCCACATATATGGACACCCTTAACTGTAACCTGCACAAGCAACAAGGACCTCCGAAGCTGAAACGCAAACAAACACCAATCACAACCCAAGTGTCACATAGCTCACAACACCAGTGTGCCACCCAGCAACAGCCCCTAAGGCAAGACAACATACCTAACACTTTAGTCATAGGTGAATCTATAGTCAGGCACACTGATGTCCCACTCACCAGGCTGAACAAGGAGAAAATTATAGTGAGCTGCCTGTCGGGTGCCAGGATCCACCACATAACTCATGCACTCAAGTCACTCCACAACAAGTATAAATATGACTCTGTCATTGTCCATGTTGGAGTGAATGACTTGAGATGTACCTCCCTGGACTACATGAAAAGAGACATGGAAGAGCTCTCGGATTATGTGGCCCAGGCAGGTATGACCCTAGCCCTGAGTAGCAGCCTGCCTTCGCCCAGAATGATACCACAATATAAGGACAAAATGATTGACTTCAACAATTGGTTAAGCTTCTGGTGTTATTCAAAGGGGATACAGTATCTGTCTGCCTGGGACGACATGATCGACAGACCACGATGCTTTGCCAGAGGTGGTCTGCACCTGTCACCCCTGGGATTCAGGTTACTGGGAAAGGCTCTTGCCACCCCTATAGTGCCTTTTTTAGGCAAAGTTCAAAGGGCAAAACCACTACCGTAACAGGTACAAGCATGCAAAATCTGGAGGTAATGCTACTCAATGCTAGAAATCTAAACCTCAAAATGCACTCTCTTGAGGCACTCCTAAAAATGGAGAACATTGATATCTGTGCAGTAACTGAGACCTGGTTCAAGGCTCCAGAGAGCACCTCTGCAATACCAGGCTACAACTCTTACCACACTTTTCGGCCACCAAACCAGGATCGAAACACTAAAGGTGGAGGAGTGTCCATATTCACAAAGGATATTCACACCACCAGGTTAGTTGCCCAACACAATGCATCTGAAATTCTCCAGGTGCAACGAACACTAGGTAAGACTGCAACCCAAATTGTAGCTTGCTACAGATCCTCCACCATGCCCCAAGATTCTCACTACACCTTTCTAAACATACTGGAAAATATTAATATACAACCAAACTCCCTAATACTGGGTGATTTCAACTGCCCTGCCATTAACTGGGAAAACTACTCGTGTAACAACACCTTTGCCCAATGGTTCTTGGAATTCATAAATTCCAATGCCCTGGATCAACTAATTCATAGTCCCACCAGGGGCTCCAATATCCTACACCTGGTCATTACCAACATGGGAAATCAATGCTCCACACCTATGGTCACCCACTCGTTGGTCAGGTCAGACCATAAGCTAATCACCCTTAACATCCACATCCCACCCCCACCCCCCACTAAGGAAACCTCCATAAAAAAACTTCTCCAAAGCCAACTTCATGCTCCTCAAGTCAGAAGTTACAAACTTCATAACACCCATGCAAACGTGAACTGAAAGTTTGACTGCTGAGTCCTACACTAAGGCACTGTATGAGCACATTCACTCATGCATGAATCGTGCCATCCCAAGTAGAATCAAGAAGAACTCCTCCAAGAAAAGGAAGCCAATCTGGTGGTCCCCTGCCATAAACAAACTTTACAACAAAAGAAAGAAACTGTTGCAGAAAAGAGAAAAATCTCAGGATGCAAAAAACTTCCTTACCAGCCTCAGTAAGAAGCTGAGATCCCTCATAAAATCCTCCAAAGCTAATTACAAAAATAAAATTGCCAAAGATTCCAAAGACAACCACAAGGCATTCTATAACTATGTCAAGAATCTAAATGGCAATGCTCAGATCTGCTCTGAGCTATAACAGAATGGCATTAAATATACTGATCCCACGGATATTGCCAATATCCTGGCAGATCGATTCACTGCCAACTTCACCCCCCTCTCACCCCCTAAATGGCCCATCTCAATACTGGAAGATTGCCAAATTCTAGTAATAACAGCCACACAGGTAAAAAATGCAGTCTCCAAAGCTAAGAATACATCATCCATGGGACCAGATGACATCCCGGGCTATGTACTACATGAACTACAAAATGAACTGGCACCTCACCTAAGTGTCATGTTTAATCATACCCTCACCTCAGGCTTCATGCCCACTGAGTGGTGCACAGCTACAGTTATCCCACTCCACAAGGGGGGGTCCACCTTGGATCCCAGGAACTACCGCCCCATCAGTCTGACGAGCCTGATCTGCAAGGCCATGGAACGTATTATCATGGAACTTATAAACAAAGACACTGGCAACCTTAAAACACTGGACCCCACCCAGTTTGGGTTCATGAAGGGCTGATCTTGTCTCCTGAACCTGATTGACTTCTTCAAATCAGTCTCCAGAGCCGTGGATGAGGGTAAGGCAGTCCACACAGCCTATCTGGACCTCACCAAGGCCTTTGACACCATCCACCACTCTGGAATCATAGATAAACTTACTAAGCTGGACATTAATCCCTACATCACTCGATGGGTTGCCAAATGGCTTACTGACAGAACCCACACTGTAAAAGTAGCTGACTCCAAATCCAGCTCCAGACAAGTGGAGTACCTCAGGGTTCAGTCCTGGGACCTCTCTTGTTTGGCATCTACTTCTCTGAAGTACAGGCCAAAACTAAAGGACTCTGGCTAACAAAGTTCACAGATGACTGCAAACTGGGAGCCATTACCGAATCCCCAAATTATTTTGATACTCTACTAAAGGGCCTTACAGAAGCAGATGCTTGGTGCCAGAGCCATGGGTTCAAGCTTAATGCCAAGAAAAGTATAGTTATCCCCTTTGGGAAAAAAAATGTACCCGTGAATTACCACATAGGTGGCAGTACACTAAACACTGAAAGTGTGATAAGAGACTTAGGGACACAGGTGGACAGTGGTCTCACCTTCAATAACCACATCGCCACAACAGTCAGGAAATCCTTCTATGTGGCACACCTCATCACTAAGGGCTTTTCATCCAGAAAAAAAAGGACATTGTCCCAATGTACTCATCCCTCATTAGACCCATTATAGAATACAACGCACCATTTGGTATGTACCTCTCAAGACATCTGCAACAACTGGAAAGGCCGCAGTAATACCTCACTAAAAGAATCACAGGCCTAAAGCAGATGCCCTATGCTGACTGCCTTAAAAAACTCCAGCTATACTCTGTCTCATATCGTCTACTCCGAGACGATCTCTGCTTAACATACAAGGCCATGTCAAACCCAGAGCTGTTGGACATGCTACACTTAAAGAAATCCCAATCCCTTAGAGCCACATGCTCCAAGGATCTAAACCTTGTCATCACAATAAACAAAACATGCTGGAGGGATAGGTTCCTGACCCAGAGACTCCCCAGACACTAGAATAGACTGCCCATACATGTCAAGCAGAGCACCTCTTTGGCCCTCTTCAAAAGGAACCTTGATGACTGGATGGGAGAAAGGAAATTCACCCCAGGGATCATGTCAGTCGCCCTGCTAGACAGGGGTCCAGGGAAGTAAATAGTATGGGAAGAAATAGCCAGGGAATTGTTATGGCTAGGCTTGTATAGGCCCTAGGATCGATAGCCTAGTACCAACCTATGAACCTATAAGATATCAATGATCACTATGCAGAAGTGTAAGGAAATGCCCTGTACAAACACCTAAGTGACTGCATAAACTCTGCTGTACCTGACCAGATCAAAACCAGGTTTTCCTGTAAATACAAGCTACAGTGGTGGACTTCAAGTATAAACAGATTATATAAAAGCAGGAAGAAACTTCTGGACAAAAGCAAGAGGGATATCACTCTGCAGAGGAAGAGTTCCCTCCTAAGCTTAAATAAGAAAATCGGAAATCTTGTAAAGTCTTCTAAAGCAAATTATGAAGCTAAAATTGCATCCCTAGACAAGGACAATAATAAGGCATTCTTTAACTACATCTGAAGTCTAAATGGGAATGCTCACCTATGTGCCAAACTGGTTGCAGATGGGATCACTCATACTACACTGGAAAATACTGCCAACCGGCTAGCTGACAGATTCAGTGAAAACGTCACCCCCCTATCCCCACCTATCATATCCCAAAGCATACCTAACATCAACCCTCTGCCTGGTATCTTTAGAGAATAGGTTATTTCTGTGCTTGCCAAGGCCAATAATATGGCTTCAGTGGGACCAGATAATATCCCAAGTTGTTTACTAAACAATATAAAACAAGACCTAGGGGACACACTTGACATTCTCTTTAATAACAGCTTGGGAACTGGCTATGTTCCTGCAGAATGGAGAACACCAACAGTAATCCCCCTGCACAAAATGTCGGGGGGGGGGGCATCAACTGATCCTGGGAAATATAGACCCATAAGTCTAACCAGCCTCATCTGCAAAGACATAGAAAGAATTATCTTGGACCTTATCAACATGGACATAGGGGACCTCCAAATACTGGACCCAACCCAGTTTGGCACTGTTATGTATAGATCATGCTTATTAAACCTGATAGACTTCCTTGAGAATTTCAACAAAGCCATGGATGAAGGTAAGACAGTGCACAATGCCTATGTCTACTTTGCCAAGGCTTTCAACACAATCCCCCACTCTGGCATCATTCAGAAACTCTCCCAGCTGGGGATTAGCCCTTACTTTACTAGATGGGTAGACAGTCGGCTCACTGACAGAACACACTCGGTCAAAATTGGTGACTCTACCTCCACTAGTAGACCCGCCACTAGTGGAGTACCACAGGGGTCTGTGCTGGGCCCTTACTCTTTGGCATCTATTTCTCAGTAGTCCAGGCCAAAGTAGATGGGCTTTAGCTCACAAAGTTCACTGATAATTGCAAACTGGGAGTAATCACGGAGTCCCCCAGAGATCTCCACGTATTACAAGAAGGGCTAACACAAATGAATGATTGGTGCCAAAGCCATGGTCTAAAATTAAATGCAAAAAATGAATTATTTTTCCCTTTGGCAAAATGAAATTCCCTACAAATTACAATATTGACAGCACCCCCCTAAGTTCCAACCCAGTGGTGCTAGATTTGGGAGCACAGGTTGATACTAATCTGATCTTCAACCACCAAGTTTTCACAGTGATAAGGAAAGCCTTCTACATAGTGCACCTCAAAAGCAAGGGCATAGCATCCAGATCAAGGGATGTTATAACTCCACTGTACCCAACCCTCATGAAACCACTAATACAGTGTAATGCACCCTTTTGCATGTACCTCACCAGTCATCTACAGCAGCTGGAGAAACCGCAGAGGTTTCTCACCAAGAAAATACATGGACTCCAAACTATGGCCTATGTGGATAGGCTGAAAGCCCTGTTACTTTACTTTGCATCTTACAAGCTGCTGAGAATAAACTTCTGCTTGGCCTATAGGGCAGTCTCCGACCCTGCCCTAAATGAAATGCTGCACATCTGCAAGTCAAATGCACAAGAGTCACTCTTTCTAGGGATCTCAACTTAGCCTGGGCCATTAACAGAACACGTTGGAGATAGATACATCTCCCAGAGACTGCCACTTCTTTGGAGTAGACTTCCTATTCACATAAAACTAAGCTCCTCACTGACCCTATTCAAAAGCAACCTTTATAATTGGATGGGAGACTGCAAATTTGCCCCTGGGGTGGCACCCATGACTCTCCTAGACAGGGGTAGCCTGTGCTGATCACAGACCCAATCTGTTCATAAGTTCATTCTGTGAACTACCCAAAAAGAACAAATGGGAGTAATTGGGATTTACATGGCTAGGTTTGTAATGGCTCTAGGGCTGCTAGCCTAGTAACTTCCTATGAACCTATGAACCTATTATCATTTTCTTGTCAAAAACCTCCAAATGAAGCTTTTAATCAAAAGAAGCAACAGGAGTAATTAACTTGCAACTGTGGAAGTGCAAGATAATGAGAGGATCCATACTAAAACAGCTTTAGTACAAATAAATGAGTATAACATTTCAGTGGTTAAAAATCTTCAGAAACCAACAATCAACTTATCATAAACAGTGTAAGCCTTATACTGTGCAGGCATATACAAATTTCCAGTAAAAAAATAAATAAATAAAAATAAAAAACAGCCAAAGCAGCAGAATACACTTTTCAAGCACTGACAGAAAATCAGAGGGAGGAAATAAATCCCAAAAGGGTTTCTTATTTGAGGTCAGCAGCTGAAGAGATCCAAAATAAGGAGCAGTGTTACAAAACATCCTTCTCTTAATATGGCACTAGAAAACTGAATGGGTCCTGCCTGTGTGTGTGAAGCAGTCCCTGTACTGCCATATGATTGGTCCCTTACACCCACAAACAGGCAGTGGGAGGGACTCTGAGATTTAGTAGACTGTCAGAGAAGGATATCAAGGATCTACTACCCGAATGTTAGTAAGGTAGTGTGTTAGATTAACATCAAATGTGTCCAGTCTGGAGAGTATGGGAGGATTTCCCCTGAAGGGAGAAGGATTTTCTATCCACTACCAAGAGCATTCTCAGTTAATTATTCTCAGCACCAACTTGTCTAAGACAATTTGTGGACAGGCTGCTAGAATGAGCTAAAGTTTGGGGCAAGGGGAAGAGGCATAGGAGGAAGGTATGGGATGCTCTGAGTCTTAGCATAGTCATTCTTTAGCAGAGGAATGATCTTTTTGGGAAGCATTACCCTCCTGCCATTTCAACTTGGTAAACCAATTCTTGTTAGGTTGGGATTTTTGTTTGTTCTACCCTTTGAAGTCAGATGCCTTGGGAATATAAAAATTCTAGACACCCCATTCATCAATTTACATCTATAATTCCATTGTTTGAGAATCTGGGTAGCAGGACCAAACACAAATTCAGAATTTAAAGGAACATCTAAAATATCATTTTTTAAAATCCATAAAAATGTTGGTTATGTAACCAAGCAAACCCCCTCAATACAACAGAAGCTGCTGCATTTCAAGAAATAGTGTCCTTACTTTCCAAGACACTAGTCAAAGCATGTTTCAAAATCTGAGTCACATTAGAAACAATCTCATTCATAGAACACTTCTTTTCAGCAGGAAAATATATATAGATGTAAACACATTGCAAAATAAATTTCTACATGAAGCCCAGATCATTTAAAATTCTAAAGACTAAATTACTAGACTGAGATAACCATTTTATCCCCCGAGATTCTAATCACTTGCCAATTTTATCTGGTGGTATAGGGTTAGAAGAAGCCAAGGCTCTCTTGGTAGTGTTGACAGCTGGAGAAACCACAGTTGGGTCAGCTGACAAAGGAGCAAAGAGCTGCAAAATCAGAGTAAACAATGTATTTCCTCATAGCTGTTTTTGGATCTGGTTAACTAGTTAAAGGGGTTTTACATGCAGTTTTACAGACATCTTTTAAGGCCAGTAACACAGATGGGACAGGCAAAATATTTGGAATATCATCCTCAGTTAGATCATAAACTATGCCAGTCTCTGGAATAGCTCCAGATTGCTTCCAGTCAAATACATATCTAAAACTAGTTGACATCTGTGGAAAGTTGAACACTTGCTTGGTTTTTGAACCTCTTCACATTTCAGATTTTATGGACTCAAAGAGTGTTCACTATTGTCCACATCAGAATTCCCATCAAATCTGTGGCATTAGACTGATCTCTAAAGAAGGT
>NC_056726.1:1994590337-1994617837 GCF_019279795.1 Protopterus annectens | reverse complement strand
ATAGAGAGACTGTAATACCAAAGAGAGATTCCATGTCTCTACAGGCTGTCTGATAGGGGGTCTGCTATGGAAAACTACCTTGAGAAAAGTCTTGCAAAGGTGGGTGGAGATAAGAGGAACGCCATCTGAACCATTATGAAAATTGGAAATAGCTGCTAAATGGACTCAAATAGTAGAAGCTTATGCCACATTGTCAAACAACTCAGAAAGGTACTGAAGTATAATAGCTGCAGGAGTTGAAAAAGGATCTAGCATCTGATTATTAGACCAGATAGCGAACCTTTTCCATTTATCTCTGTAGAGTTTCCTGGTGGATGATTTATGGGAGGCCAGAATAATATCGCAAACGGGTGAGGAGAGTGTTTCCTGCCTGGCAATTAACGGAAGTGGCGGAACCAAGCTGTCAAATTTAGAGTGGACAGATTTGGGGGAGTCAACCCTTGGGGGTGAGAGATTAGGTCCTGACGAGTGTCCAGGATCCATGGAGGTTGTAATAGGTGAGGCCGGAGGAAGGGGAACCATACTTGTCGAGGCCAAAAAAGGGGCAATGAGGATCATTTTGCATCTCAACCAAATTGCTTTCTTTAAAAACAGGGGTATCAAAGGTATTGGAAGATAAGCACAGAGGAGACCCGTAGGCCAATCGTGAGTCAAAGCATTTCTTGGTAATTTCCTGTCTGGGGGAAAAAGGGCAAAGAAGCTGCTGCATTTGTTGATTGAAGGGGAAGCAAAAAGATCGCAGCAAGGCTGGCCCCAATGGCTGAAAATTTCTGCCGTCCATTTGGATTGAGAGATTAGTCATGTGGAAGGAGGATGCATCTGCTCAGCCTGTCCACAATCACATTGGAGCTCCCTGGGATATGCGTTGCTATAAGAAAGCGGTTGGAAGCTATCGCCCAATGCCAAATTCTCATGGCCTCTCACCACAGGGGGTAGAATTTGGTCCCTCCTTGTCTGTTTATGTACCAGACTACAGACATATTGTCTGACTGGATTGCAATCGTTCCCAATCGAAGGAGCGGATGAAGTGCCTGCAGCGCCAACAGCACCGCTCTCAACTCCATGACGTTGATATGCAAGTTGGACTCTGAGCTGGACCACTTGACTTGGACTGTCTTTCCCTGAAAATGCCCCCCCCCCCCCTATCAGGGAAGCGCCAGTGGTCACACCATGGCATTGGGTTGAGAAGTCTGGAAGTGGCGACACCAAATAATTTTGTCTGCTCTCATCCAGCAAAGAAGATCTTGCTTGCAGGAATTGGTGATGAGGATTTGTGAGTTTAGAGGATGAAGACTGGACATCCACTGGGACAAAAGGAGCCATTGTAACAGTCTCATATGCAATCTTGCCAGGGGAACAATCAGGATGGTTGCCGCCATAGACCCCAGAGACTGTAGAACTTCCCTTGCTGACACCTTCCTTTGACAGAGTATCACTTGCACTTGTAATCTTAACCTCTGAAGCCTGTGAGGTGGGAGAGAGACCTGGCTTGTTTCAGTATTGAATACTGCTCCTATAAATTCCAATTGCTGGGTAGGATGAAGACTGGATTTTTCCCGGTGGACTGTGATGCCTAGAAACTCCACCAGTGCGAGAGTGTAGCGGAGGGCCATGATCAGTAGGCGCTTGTTGGTGGCAGAGAGGAGCCAATCGTTTAAATATGGAAACACCTGGAATCCCTGAAGTCTCAGATGAGCTGTTACCACTGCTAGGCATTTTGCGAACACTCTGGGGGCCGTCAAGAGACCGAATGGCAGGGCTCTGAATTGGTAATGATTGGCTCCCAGCCAGTAGCAAAGGAGACTCCTGGAGCGCTTGCCCATTTTGATGTGGTAATACGCATTCCAGAGGTCTATTGAGCACATCCAAATGCCCTCCCAAAGAAAAGGAAGAATGGATTGTATTGTGAACATGCAGAATTTGGTTTGAACCGCTGATTTGTTTAATTGGCTGAGATTCAACATGGGTCTCCAGTACCCGGTCTTTTTTGGTACCAAAAAAAATCTTGAGTAGAAACCGGATCCGCACTGATCTGGGGAGACTGGTTGGATGACTCATTTTTGACACAGCTTTCTTATTTCTGAAGCCGTCTCTTCCCTTTGACTGGGGGGAACATCGGCAAGGCATTTTGGGCAAGATATTAGAGGGCTCTAACAGCCTCTGGAAATTATTCTGTGCACTCACTGATCATTTGTAATAGAGTGCCAGACAGTTTGGCGCAGAGAAAAGCTAGCCCAGACTGCTTCCAGAAGAAAGCAATCGGGCAGCGCTTCAGGAGCGCTGATAAGGTCATCCGGAGAAAGAATCCCTGGAATTCTGGTTTCAAGGACCCCCTCTGCCCCTAAAGGGGTGTCTTCCACCACTGGAACCCCCTCTGCCTCTGGGGGAATCCTCAACATGTGCACTGCGGAAAGGGCCTTAAGACTTTTTGTGCCATATCTTTCCAGTCCTCTGGTTCCTGGAGAAAGAGCACTGAGGTTTGGAAAAATGTAGGCCAATGGCAAACAAGGTCTTTTTGTCTTGTTCGCACCTGGCTAGTGTGTCCTTCAGACATGGCATCTCATAACTATGCCTGCACCCGCAGCTCTAGCCACCCCTTCAGTTGCATGGGCAGCAACCTCATGGACAAGTTGGAGATGGATTCTAGGGTTGAAAGCTGAGAAGCAACTCTGTCGCATGCCTCATCAGAAACTTGACCTGCGAGGGCTCCAGAAAGTTCCAAGATGAGATCCCTTTGGAGCCTCGTAAAATGTGCTAAGTAATTCAGAAACCTGACTACAAAGGTCGCAGAAACTAAGACTCGCTTCCCTAACCTGTCCACCGCCTGGGACTCCCTGTTGGGTGGGTGGACAGTAGGACTTTCCTCTGCATGGTCCTTTTTTGTGGCTGCCACCACCACCACCATAGCGTCTACTAGCAAGCCTCTAGACCAATGATGTTGTTCATCTGGTAGGGAAAGAATCTTGTCCGGTTTCCGGGGAACGGCCTCAACAGAATCAGGGTTCTTCCACACATGCTGCACGATGAGTTGAACTAACTCATCGGCAGGTGGGGTCACCCAAGAAGTAGAAGGCTGAGAGCAGAAAGCCTGCAGGAAGATGGACTCCTCCGAGGAAGAATTGGAGGGCTTCCAGTCACCCCTCTGCTTCAATATTTCCAGGATATCTCCAAAGGAGACATCATCAGGGGGTGACCGTGGGGACCCTTCCCCATCATCGTAATCCATATCCTCAGTGAGGGACTCTGGGGAGTCCAGGTGTTTCTTCTTACATGCCTTCTTCCGAGGGGGTTCTTCAGTGGGAACGTCTGAAGAAGGCTCAGAAGGAAGATTACCCTGGACAGGGGTTTCCTGAGGCTTGTGTTCTTGGTGTCCTGGGGAGGTGGCCCATGATAGCTGTAGCTCAGAGGGAGCAGAGGGAAGATCCAACGTAGGAGGAGCGCTTCCAGAAGCAAGCACCCTCCTCTATCCCCTGGAAAGCCGGTCCTTCTGAAGAGGAATGGGAGCCCGGAACCGAGGAAGACAATCTCGGAACCGGGGTAAAACCCAGCTCCGCACGGCCCGCTCCCGGGGACGGAGCCTCAAGCAAGATCACGGGGTGTCACCCCCGGATCCGAGGATGGAACTGATAAAAAACTTGGAACCATACTGGAAGCCGATGGTTGCACCCCCCCCCCCAAGCACGAGACTGAGGAAGGGACAGTTCCATAGGAACCGAAACCCAAAGGGGGGCCTCGAAGCTTCAGAGAGAGTCACTGTCAGCACCGAAGAAAAGGTTCCCACCAAGGACATCGGAACTATGTGCCTCCAAACCAAAGGATCCAAGGGAGGAGAATAAGTGGGAGTCATGGGGGCAATAGACCCAAAACCCGAAGTGAGATGAGTTTTTGAAAAGTTTGTAATCCCTCTGGCTGTCAACAGCTGATTGAACAGGTGCACCACATCCAATTCAGACAGACTCCTGGTGGACCTTACAGACACTCCAGAAGGGGAGTCAGGTTGGTCCAGAAAAGGGCTATAAGCTTGGCCGTTAAACGGGTCCAATGACGGGGAGTACTGGGTCCTTGGTGTTGGAAATTTTGGCACTGAAGATTCCAACTTGGAGACAGGTAGTAGGGGCACTAATGGTGCTGAGAAAGGACTCGGAGCCGAAGAAATATCTGGAGTACAAGTCATAATCGGCTCCGAGGACAATAATGCTGGAGCCAAAGTTGTTACTACAGTTGATACCGTAGATGTCGGTGCCGAAAGCGGTGCCAACATAGAAGTCATGGTAATGTCCACAGAGGCCACTGGAGCTGAGCTCTGAACCGAAATGGTAGGAGCCAAGACAGTGATCTTATGCTCCGTAGAAGACTTGTGGGCCTTATGTTTGTGGGACTTACACTTATCACCAGCCGGTGAAGAGGGATCGGAATGGGGAAGTTTCTTGTCCTTCAATGAAGGGGTTGAGACCTCCAACACAGAAAGGACCTCTGAGAAAGGTGAAGATAGTAGATCTTTCAAAATAAGCTTATTTTTCCTTTCATTCAGCGTCTGCTGACTGAAGCTTAGACAAATCTGGCATGGAGGTTTCACAGACAAGTGGGAAACTACCAGACAGTAGACACAATCATCATGTACGTCGCTGTTGGGGAGTTTGCCATTGCAGGAAGTGCAATGTTGGAACCCCGAAGTCCCTTTTTTATCAGACATATCCAATATACAATCAAACAGATCCAAAAAAGTTACAGAAAAGAGAGAGAGAAAATACCAACGACGGTATTAAGGATACCACAAGGGTAGGGGAGGGTGTTTAACAACCATGGTAAGAGAGAGATATCCGGGGGTAGAGCCAGGTATAGAGAATAAGGTAGAAAAAGAGGGAGAACAGAAAAAGTTTTAAAATGCAGTAAATTTTTATAAGAATATAACACCTAGCTGGAGAGCTCGGTGAAACGCTGCTATATGGCTGCTCAGCAAACGAGATCTGAGGTAACTGGGAGAAGGGCATTGTGGGTAGCAGCTTAGCTCGAGAGTTTTTGGTGTACGCGAGCTTGGTATTAGGCCGACTCGGTTCCGAGGGCTCGGAACTGAACCCATCAGTGATGAATGGGAAGAGGATTAATAACATCAGATTAAACGTTAGGTACTCACTGTAACTATGCATCTGTGTTGTCCATTTTCATTCTTCCTTAATGTATAGGTCTCGGATCCATCCTTGGATCCTGCTTGGACATATTTACTTAAGACTCTCAGATTTGACTTTCGAGCTCCTCCCTTTACCCACAATGCATCAGTCATGTAATACCTAAAGTTGAGATTGCTGCCCCATTAATATAAGAACCTACTATAACCAAAATAAAGGGAAAAGACAAAGGAAAGGTAAGGGCTCAAACAGGAACAGTGGTTCCAATATCACATCAGGTTACTCTCAGATGAAAGGTTAGAGGGAAGGAGGTGGGAAGTTGAGGAAGAATGAAAATGGACAACACAGACGCATAGTTATGGTGAGTACATAACTTAGATTTCTGATGTTGTCATTTTCATTCATTCCTCAATATATGGGACAGAGTCCCAAGTTACGAGAACCTTGGGTGGCCTCATGGAAGGATATTCCAGAGTACCGCAGAACCAAAGGCAGCTCAGCTTCTGGAGATCAAATCCAACTTGTACTAAGCAATAAAGGTACAGGCATTGGACCAAGTGGCTGCAGCACAGATATCATGACTAGAAGCTCTGGACCAGAAAGCAGATGAAGTAGCCATGGATCTCGTGGAGTAAGCTTTTGAAGGTCTGGGCAAAGACAGACCTCATTGACTGTAAACAAAAGATATGCAATCTGTTAACCACTTTGCTGAAGTAACTTTGGAAATTGTATTTCTCAACCTATCAACTGATCTTATTCTTCTTCTCCTTTTGACTTTTCTCGTTAGGGGTCGCCACAGCAAAACAATGGTCAGCAGAATGATTGGCAGTGGAGTTTTCTGGTGTCAAGACTTGGCTAAAGACTCAAAAGGAGTCTGAGTGAAGCCTTGCAGTAACAGCATAAGATCTAAGGATGTAGTAGGGCCTTTAACTGGAGGTCAAAGCAAAAAAGGTACCTTTAAGAAATGCTTTGTGCAGTTTAGAAGAAGCTGGGAGAAGTATTATTGCCAGTATGATAATTCAGAATGGCTGCTAACTGAACTTTGACAGTGGAAAAACTAGTCCCGTTTTGAAAAATTGAAGCAAGGAAATCTAGGACAGCAGGAATAGGTGCAATAAAAGGATCCAAGTCTTTCTGGCAGGCCCAATAAGAAAATCTTTTCCATTTGCTCTTTAAATTGTTCCAATGGGATGATAACAGTATCTGGCAGACAGGGGAGGAAAGCCTGGGCTGTCTAGCCATTAATAGAATTGGAGAAACCATGCGGTCAACTTGAAGCCTGCAATGTTTAGATGCATCATCCCTGATGAATGAGAAATTAGAACTGGACTGGGATATAGAATGCAGATGTAGAAGATGAGATCACAGGAAGGGAAACCACACTTGACGAGGCCAAAAGGGGGCAAGGAGGATGATTTTGCTCTCCAACTAAGTGCTTTCTGAAGAAATTTGGGGATTAGAGGTAAGAGGGATACGTGTAAAGGTGACCGGAGGGCCAAATGTTGACTACAGCATCTCTCCATGACTCCCTCTGGGGGGGGGATCAGGGCAAAGAACCTGTTGCACTTGTTGTGTAGAAGGAAGAATAGATTGCAGAAAGGTTGACCCCGTAGAAGGAAGATCGTCTCCACCAATGACTGATTGAGACACCACTCCTGAGGTATCAGAATGGACCTGGTGAATTTGTCCGCTAGCATGATGGATTTTCGTGCTATGTGCTTTGCCATAAGAAAGTGGTTGGAGGAGACAGCCCACAATCTCATTGCCTCTCTACAGAGGGGATAGATGTATGCCTCCTCTTGTTTGTTGATGTACCAAACTACCAACATGTTGTCTGTATAGCAACTGTTCCTTGAGGAAGAGAGTCCTGCAAGGCCTGCAATACTAGGAGGACTACCTTCATCTCCAGGACACTGATATGCAAATTGATCACTTTTGGGGACCATGTGCCTTGGACCCTCCATTGCAAGATATGCCCTCCAACCCCAATCGGGAGGCGTCTGTGATCACCGTAGCTACCAGGGGTGGAAACATGAAGGGGCATCTTTGACAAACTTTGCTGGACTGTACCTACCAACACAAAAAATACTTACAAACTGAGAACATTTTATTGGATAGGATAGAGGCTGTAGAAGAACTGACCATAGAACAGCTAGAGTCCACTGAAAAACTGTGCCACCAGGACCAAGTTAACAGCTACCACTACTGATCCCAAAGCCAGAAGAATTTGTTTTGCTGCGGGGAGAAGGGTGTGAAAGAATCGGTCTCCCCTGCAATTTTATGGAATGTACTCTGTTTGATACAAGAAAGGCCAATTGACTGTTGGTGTCCAGGCAAGCTCCTATAAACTCCAAGACTTAAACATGATGTAGCTAGAATTTGGCATAATTGACTGTGATTCCTAAAGACTGGCATAATTGGAGTAAATAGTTTCTTGCCTTCTTGAGGAAATGCCTGGCTGGGGAGGTGGGGAGCCAGTCATCTAGATAAGGAAGCACTCTGAATCCGAGCAGTCTCAGGTGAGCTATTACCACTGCTATGCATTTGGTGAACACCATGGGGCCGTGGTGATACAAAAGGGCAGGGCTCTGAACTGGCAGTGACTGATCCCCAACCAAAACAGCAAGAATCTTTGGGAGCATCTTTTCTTTTTGATGTGATTATTTGCATCCTGGAGATCAACAGATCACATCCAGTCATCCAGTAAAACAAGTGGAATGGACTGAACTATGACCATCTGGAACTTGGAGTTCTTTACAAACTGATTTAGGTTACTGAGGTTCAAAATGAGTCTCAGATCTCCTGTTTTCTTTGGCACTAAAATGAACTTCAGTAAATCTCAAATCCTCTCTGGTCAGGTGGAAACTCTTGGATGACTCTTTTGTCTACCAGCTTTTGAACTTCTAAGGCTGCTAACTCCCACTGACTGAGTGGAACATTGGGGAGCCTTTTCCATTTGGTTGGTTGGATTTGCAAAAAAGGAATGAAATAGCCTTTGGATATGTACCTAATTGTCTTTTGGGATGACTCCCAGGCTTCTGGGTGAAGACACAAGTGTCCCCAGAATGCCTCCAGAAAAGAACAGTCTGGCAACCCTTCAAAAGCACAGGAAGGGTATATCTGAGAAAGTACCATGAAACCCTGGGTTATGCAAGCCTTCTCTGCTGTGAGGGTGGTGTCTTCCATTGGAACTGCCCCTGCCTCTGAGGGAAGTTTTCCCTCATGAGTCTTAGAAAGAACTTTGTGACTTTCAGAACCACATCTTTTTACCTCCATGTTGATTCCTGGAAAAGGATCCCTGCAAGATAGAAAGACATATTCCCACTGCAGACAAAGTCTGAAAAACATATTCCCACTGCAGACAAAATCTTTCCGCCTTGCTCACCATGGGAGAGCATTTCATTTGCTGTAGGGCCAAATAAGGAAGATCCGTTTAAGGGAGCATTGATGAAAGAAGACTCAATGGGCTCCAAGAAGGTGCATAAACACATCAAGGCATGTCTCCTGAAGGCAATGTCTGAACCAGCCACCTACAAGGAACCTTCTGCTGCATGACAGATTACCCTCATGGATGCACTGGAAATAGACTGAAGGATGGCCGGCTGTGAAGAAAAATGTTTATGATTCTCCACCGACATGGACCTGGAAAGAAACTTGGAGAGTTCTTTAATCAAGTCTGTTTGCCATCTGGTGAAATGTGCCAAATAATTAAGCAACCGTAAAGCAAGGGTTGCTAAGAATATGCTTTCCAATCCTGTTCATCGCCCTGGGCTGTCTTTTAGGAGGGTGGGCAAAAGAGCTCTATTTGCTAGCTCTTTACCATGACATCCACAGGAATTCCATTACTCCATTGAGGTCCATCTTTGGACGGATCAAGTAATTTATCAGGGTGATGATGGATGGGTTCTATGGTATCCAGTTGCTTCCAAGCCAAGCGAGACACAAGCTCTACAAGGTCATCTGTTGGGGGAGTAAACCAAGACATAGATGGGCCAGACCTGAAGGCTTCTAGAAACACTGACTCCTCCTGGAAGGGGGCTAAGTAGATTGTCCACCTTTCAGGTTAAGAATTTCTAGAATATCTCCAAAGGAGATGTCTTCTGGTGGTGACCTTGGGGACCACTCCCCTTCATCAAAGTCAGTGTCTTTGGTTAAAGATTCCTGAGGGGACTCTATGTGCCTCCTTTTGCACAACCTCTTCTGGGGGACCTCTTCAGTGGGATGATCTGGACTGTTATCTGAAGAGAGAGGAAATACCTGCAGAGGAACTGCCTGGAAGCTCAAACAGATCAGGTTGAAGAGGCTCATAACTCAGATCCAAAGGTGGTTGGGTAGTAGGATCTGAACAGGTAAGAGTAGACTGGACTCTTGGGTGATAGAAAGCCCTCTCCACCACATCAAAGGCAGAAGGACCTGGAGAAGCCATTACTGGCCTAACCAGAACCAAAGCTCCAGGTGCTGCCAAACCTTGACTCTGCCTAGTCTCCTGCTGTGAGAGAGGAGTCAGACTCAAGCTATCCAGCACTGAATGGCCAACAAGTAATGGCTCTGAAAACCTCTGAGTCAAAACCATCCCCCTGGATCTGGAGCTGAAGCTTCAGCTTCGAGATGTGTCTTGCTCTATGGGGATTAGAGATGAATGAGTTAAGGATGCAGTCGGAGTTGAAGACATAGCTGTCTCTGTATCTGACACATCGACTCTCATAATTCTCAAATGTGAGGGGTCTGAAATCTCTGGATAGATCAGAGAAGGAGAGACAACTGGATGAAATACAGGTTGGAGGCTCATGAATCCTGTGGGAGACAGAGCTGGTAATACCCTCATCTGAATATGAGCCCTGAGGAGCTTCTTCATCATCCTATCCACATCTGCCTCAGAAAGAAGCCCGGAGGACCTGAGAGAGGATAATGTGAAGTTGGGCATGACTTCTCTTTGGAGTCTCTTGTAAAAAGCATGACGACAGCCGTGGGGAAGTAGGCCCTGGTGAAAAATGAGAGCTCTGAGACCAATAAGATTTGAGTATTCCTGAAGTCAGATGTGAAGATGTCAGAGCAGATCTTTTAGGTAACTTAGTTGATGGCTCTGAGGCTGGAGCAGGTTTCGGAGATCAGGCAGGAGAGTGTTTTCTGTGCACCCAGGACTCCAAAGAGTACTTCTGTTTCTCAGTGGGGGGTTGTGCCCCTGAAACAGAAGCAGTAGTGGATGAAGCAGATGCAAGCAGCAACCCTTTTAAGACTAGCTTGTTGCGATGATCACATAATGCTCAAGAATCGAAACCCACACAAATTGGACAGGAAGTTTCAAGGTGGGCCGCTCCTAAACATTATATGCTCTCCATGTGGGCATCAGAATTGCATATCTTATTCCCACAGGAAGTGCACTTTTTAAAACCTGTTGGCTTTTCAGCCGTATTAACAAGAAGGCAAAATTATTAAGAAATTTTTTTTTTTTTTTGAAGAAAAAATAGACTTAGGAAGAGAAAATACCAGCAATGATATATAAGAAAAATCCTAAGTACAGGTAGGAAATTTTTTTTCAGAAGGAAAGAATAAACATTTTCCAGTAATGGTAATGACAGTACCCGAAAAAAAAATGGGTAGGAAAAAAGGACTGAAAAACCTAAGGTAGAGAATACCCAAAAATAGAAAAGGGAAGAAGGGTGAAATATAGAGAAGAAATTTATAGTTTTCTACTTTAACTCAAAAATAAAGTGGAAACAACACCCCAAAAGCTTGAGAGAGCACGATCCATGTCTGAAGCATAGAAGTGGCAAACAAGATCTGAGGTATTACAGGGCACAGAAGCATATTGGTTAAAAGGAAGAGCTCGAGTTGCAACCAAAAGTCTAAGTAAATGCAGCTGAGGCGGATCGGAGGACAGATCCAAGAACCATACATTGAGGAAAGAATGAAAATGACATCAGATCTATTTTTTAAACCTATATGTCTCACCACCAAGAGTGCAGCAAACAGCACAATGTAGCAGGCAGGATGATGAACTGAAACAAGTGAGAATGAACAAAAATATTTCTTTGAATAAATATGACTGGGGAAGGTATCTGTACTATTGCACATTTTAATAATGCTTCCACTGGTAAGTTGAGACATTATTTCAGTTAAATGTGTAGTACACAGGAAGGCATGGGGGTGAGGCAGTTGCCACTCTTCTAGAACCCTTTAAATAGTAAGGCATCAAGTCTTGGACTGATAGCTTCTAGTGTAGCCTTTATAAAGCAATGATGTATTTTACTATTTATGTAAATAAGAAATACTTGTTAAATTCAGAATTAGTTTTATTAATATAAGATTATTAATCAAGCTTTGACAAAAAGGTATTTGCAAAGATTTGAATGAAGGTTATATTATCAACTGTTTAGTTGTTAAACTGACAATGTATATTAATTTAATGGTACAACTACTAGATATTACTTTTAAATTCTTACTATCTGGGATTATGTTTACACCTCAAGATTAAGTTGCCTTTTAAAATTTACTGCATAACAATATTTTTAGTCCATGAGAGAAAAGTGGTGGAGCCTCCATCTCTCTTTAGAGATTACTAGGAGGAACAAGTCACATGTTTATAAGACATTTTGATTATGCACATGCTAATGTTGTTTGTCTTTTCGACTTTTCCTGATTAGGGGTCGCCACAGCGGACCTCCGGTCCACTAATGATTGGCAGTAGATTTTATGGTGCCGAGTGGCCAGCCCGACACCCAACCTTCAACAAAGGCTCGCCCATGTACGCATGTCTTTCGAATGCCACTTGACCATGGGGAGGACATGCAGACTCCACACAGAAGGCACTCCAGCCGAGAATCAAACAGGAGAACCTCTTGCTGTGAGGCAACAATGCTACCGCTGTACCACCGCTGCTATATGACAAATTATATTTTCACTTTCAAGACAGTACATGTAAGTCATAACATAACATTAGTGATATAAAGTATTAATAATACATCGCTTTGATTTATGTGTAACTATAGCCAGACTGTGAATTTTCATACAACTATGTCAAGATGAAGGTGATATAACCAGTTACAAGTGGTGTCCCACAAGGCTCGGTCCTGGGACCTCTCTTGTTCGGTATATATTTCTCGGAGGTACAGGCCAACACGGAAGGACTGTGGCTGACCAAGTTCGCAGATGACTGCAAACTGGATGCCATAATCGACTCTCCAGCCGACACAAGCATCCTCCAAAAGGGCCTCATAGAAACAGACAACTGGTGCCAGAGCCATGGCCTCAAGCTAAATGCCAAAAAGTGTAGTCATCCCCTTTGGCAAAAACAAAGTGCCCACAAATTACCACATAGGTGGTAATCCATTAAGTACAGAAGAAGTAATTAGGGACCTGGGCACCCAAGTTGATAGCAATCTCTCATTTGACAACCACGTGGCCAAAGTGGTTAGAAAAACATTTTATATAACCCACCTAATCATGAAGGGATTCACATCTAGATCGGGGAGGTCATCGTGCCTCTTTACTCATCCCTCATCAGGCCCATAATTGAGTACAATGCCCCTTTGGGATGTACCTTACCAGACACCTGCAGCAACTGGAAAGACCCCAAAAGTACCTCACCAAGAGGATCAAAGGGCTCAAACAGATGCCATATGCTGCCCGGTTAAAGAAACTCCAGCTCTACTTAGTGGCATACCGCCTGTTCAGAGGCGATCTGTGCCTGACGTATAAAGCCATGTCCAACCCGGAATTAATGGACATGCTGCACCTCAGAAAATCCAAATCCCATCGAGCTACGCGCTCGAGAGACTTGAACCTCAGCACTGAAATAAATAGGACATGCAGGAGGGACAGATTCATAACCCAGAGGCTCCCTTCACTCTGGAATAAAATCCCAGTCCAGGTTAGGCAGAGTCCCTCATTAACTCTCTTTAAGAGGAATCTTCATGAGTGGATGGGAGATCGTAGGTTTACCCCGGGTATCACTTCTGTGTCACTGTTAGACAGAGGCACAGTATACTAACCTCGAAAAAGGGCATAGCAAAATAAATTTAAAATGGGTGGTGAAAGCCAAACACATTCTGGCTAGGCTTATAAATGCCCTAGGGCAGATAGCCTAGTATGAACCTATGAACCTATAATTAAGTATATATTTGTCAAAAGGATGTAGGACTGACTAGGTGGACATAACTGACAGTGACCATGTGACGTTTTTACTTTCTTCCTTCAAATATCAATGAGTAACTCTATAGACAAGGGTTTGCCTGACAAATGGGTAAGTTTATCAAGTTCTGCCTTTTTGTAAGTAATTTGTTTCATGGCTTGTTTAGTGTTATTGCATAAGTATTTCCAGGTCAGTTTTCTTGCTGAAGCTACTGACTAACCATTTGTACAGGGATATGATTTTAAGTTTGGATTTATATTTGCTGATTGCACTTAGAAGACTGTTAGGGGATTTGTTATAAATGATCAGTAAGTTTTATAAAATGGAATATTAATGGGTTGATTAATCCAACAAAACTAACTACAATAGTCTGTGGTACCTTAAGTTTTGACTGTACAACAAATACATTTACATGAACAGGAGCATATGGTTCAGATAAAAGACCATTGGTAATGGTGGTTGCATAAACATTTCATGGAGTCAAAAGATATGGAGTCAAAAGATAAGGAGATATATTTTTTAAACACCTTTATTAAAATATAACTTTAAACATAGATACACATACATTAATAGAAAAGAAAACAAACCATATTAATATTTTCCATTTACACATATTTTTCATTCCAAGTTTTCCTTCTTTATAACACTGTCTTTCTTTATAACAACTGTCTTTCAGTTCAGTACTGAAATTCAATCTAAAAACAACCTCAAGGTTATACTGCTAAATGCTAGGAGTCTTAACATGAAACTGTAAGCAATGGAAGTAGTCCTCACCTTGGAAGACGCAGACGTTTGTGCAGTCACGGAGACCTGGTTCAAGGCTGTGGAGAGCACCCCAGCCATACCAGGTTACACCCCCTTCCACACGTTTAGACCACAAACTGAAGGAGTGAAAACTAGAGGAGGCTGTGTATCAATATTCATTAAAGATAAATACGTCTCCACATTGGTTAAACAGCATGATTCCCTGGAGATACTTCAGGTGGAATTAACTGTTGGTATAACACCTGTTCAAGTCATTACCAGCTACAAGACTCCCTCCATGAATCAGGACACCCACTCTGCCTATTTGTATCTAGGTGAGTCTATCAAGATACATCCGAACACCATAGTTTTGGATGACTTTAACTACCCATCCATTGACTGGGTAAATTATTCATGCTTAAACTCACTTGCCCAAAGGTTCCTCGACTTTGTTAACTCCAATGCCCTGGACCACCTGGTTCACACCCCAATAATGGTCCCAGCATCCTGGATATGGTGCTTACCAATATGGAGTACAACTGTAGCACCCCCACTATGAGGTATTTTCTGGTGAGATCTGACCACAAATCAGTCTCATTTGAAGTAACTATCACATATGTCCCCCCCCCCAACCTACCCGCTCAAAAGGCCTGAATCTAATATGCGACAACAACAAAACCTGCTGGAGAGACAGGTTTGTCTCCCAGAAGCTGCCCCACCTCTGGAATAGACTTCCCATACACGTCAAACAGAGCACCTCACTGACCCTCTTCAAGCGCACCCTTGATGAGTGGATGAGAAACCACAAACTTGTCCCAGGGGTTCCACCTGTGTCCCTCATTGACAGGGGCGACAGGTGCTGACTGAGGTTTCTTTTTGGGGATAAACTCTTGGCTAAGCTTGTAATGGCCCCAGTGCCACTAGCCTAGTGACCTCCTATGATCCTATGATCCCAGCAGCAACTAAACTAAAAAACTTCTCCAAAGCAGATTACAGCCTCTTACATGATGGTATAAATAGCTTCACTGCACCTCCCCCTCAGATGTAACTGACAACTAGGCTGAGTTCTACACCAATGCTTTATACAAACACCTGTATAACTGCATTGACTCAGCCGTACCTGCTAGGACCAAAAGAAGCTCCTCAAGGAAGAGTAAACCTTCCTGGTGGACAACTGCCATAAACAGGCTTTACAATAAGAAGAAATTGCTGTCAAAGAGTAAGGGGGGTGAACCTTAAACTGGAAACACTTCCACCTCAGCTTAAACAATGAATAAGACTTCTTGTGAAGTCCTCCAATGCAAACTATGAATCCAGATTAGCTTCCTCAACTAAAGACAACCATAAGGTGTTCTTTAGTTGCATCCGTAACCTAAAAGAAAAGGCCCAGATTTGTGCCATACTGGTAGTTAATGATACCACATATACTGAGCCTGTGGACATAGCTAACCTAGGTTCTGTGAAAACTACATATCCTTGTCCCCACCACACATACCCCATGACATCCCTACCACCTGTCCCCTACTTTGTATTTCTAAAGAGTAGGTCGTAAATGCCATCTCTAAGGCCAAAAACACAGCATCTATGGGACCTGATAACATCCCAGACTGCATCCTACATGGGCTCCAACAAGAATTAGTACTCTTTTCAATCATAATCTAAGCACCAGCTTTGTCCCAGCTGAATGGAAAATGGCCACCATTATTCCCTTGCACAAAGGTAGTGCTTCCACTGACCCCAGGAACTATAAACCTAATAGTCTGACAAGCCTTATCTGCAAGGCCATGGAGCAAATCTTCATGGACCTTATCAACAAAGATATAAGTAATCTCCAACATCTGACCCTACTCAGTTTGGATTTGTCAAGAGGTGATCATGCCTGTTAAACCTAGTGGACTTCTTTGGGACATTCAACAAGGCCCTCGACAAGGGGAAATCTGTGCATACAGCCTACCTAGACTTAGCCAAGGTATTTGACACTATCCCCCACTCAGGCATCAATGACAAACTCAACCAGCTAGGTATCAGTCCTTATATTGGTAGATGGGTTGCTAACTGGCTTACTGATAGAACCCATATAGTCAAAATATGAGAATCTGTCTCCAACAGCAGACTTGTAACCAGTGGTGTTTCACGGGGATCAGACCTGGGACCTCTATTGCTTGGAATCTTATTCTCTGAAATAAAAGCAAAAATAAAGGTCTGTGGCTGACAAAGTTTGCTGATGACTGCAAAATGGGAAAAGTCATACAATCTCCAAATGATGTCAACATCCTAAAAGAGGGTCATACACAAACAAACAATTGGTGCTAAAGTCATGGCCTTAAACTCAATGCAACAAAATGTATTATCATCCCTTTCTGAAAAGGCAATGCTCCTGCTAACTACTACATCAACAGCAACACCTTAAGTATACACTCAGTGGTGAGTAACCTGGGCACACAGGTTGACAGCAGCCTTACCTTTGACCACAATGTCTCCACAGTGGTAAGAAGGGCATTCTATGTAGCTCATCTCATAAGTAAGAGCATTGCCTCCAGAAAAAAAGAAGTTATAACAATCCTGTACTCTTCCTTCATCAGGCTAATAATTAAGTACGGCGCCACTTTTGGTATGTACTTTTCTAAGCAACTGCAGCAATTGGAGAAACCACAAAGGTTCTTCACAAGGAAAATTCAAGGTCTTCAGCATCTGTCCTATGTGGATCATCCGAAATCACGGTCACTTTATTCTGTTTCATACAGACTACTCAGAGGTGATCTCTGCCTTGCATACAAGGCAGTCTCTGGCCTTGCTTTATTGGAAATGTAGGCCAAATGGTACATGGGTTACTTGCTCTAAAGACCTTAACTTGGCATATGACATTAAGAGAACCTGCTGGAGGGACAAATTTGTCTCCCAGAGGTACCACACCATTTGGAACAGACTCCCACTTCATGTCAAACAGAGCACCTCATTGGCCCTCTTCAAAGGCAACCTGGACGACTGGGTAAGTAACCATAAATTCATGCCAGGGGTTCCACCTGTGTCCCTCTTGGACAGTGACAATTGGTGCTGATCGTGGAAATAAGGGTAGAACTTGGCTAGACTTGTAAGGGCCCTAGGCCTATTAGCCTAGTAACTTCCTCTGATCGTATGATCCTATACATCACTAAATTCCTTTTCTCACTTCTCCTTCTAAACATTATTTTGTGTGTACTGTTCCCATAAATTTAACTTATTTTTATGTAATTTGCTCCTTCACGTTTTTAAAGAACCATCATCTAGTTCTTTCATCGCTTTTACAATATTTAATACTTCAAATACAGTTGGTATAAATTTCGATTTCCATTTTCTAGTGACAGCTTTTTTTGGCAGCCATCAGAATTACACTTAATAAGGCCTCAGTATGTCTAGGCAATTGAGATCCTGTGTCCCAGCTTAAAATAATCATTTCCTTAATTACAGCCATTTGTTCCCCCAATATTTCTGGCAGAGTACTCTGTAAGGATTTTTTATTTTAAATCTGACAACCTATTTAGACTGCCAAAAACATGTTTGCAGTTACCTTTTTCCTCTCCATCATAGCTAATACATTTGCTGTCTACCCAAGCAAAAATTTTATGAAGTCTGCTTCATGCAAATACTTCTAAGCAAAAATACGAAAGCTTCTGGACTTTGTTGTATACTTGAGAGCCTTATATTTGTTCTCCCATTGCTCGCTTGTAAATTGCTTTTCCAATCTCTCTTCTCAATCTTTTCTAAGTTCTTCTTATTGATTTTTATATTTATCATGCAATACTTGATATGCCCCACATATTATCCTTTTTTTAACAGTAACTTATATTCTTACAGGTTCATAGGTAAGTACTAAGCTATCAGCCCTTGCGGGACATTTTAAGCCTAACCAATTTCCCTTTTTGCGTTCGAAATAACCTATCCCATTTTTGTTACATATCAGCCTTACCCATCCCATGATCAATAATTATATTATTGTATTACCCCAATGAGAAATACTGGGATCATACCATAGATAATTTGAGGGGACCCATGCATAGGATAAATCAGTTAGGAGCTGTCTCATTCCATCAGTAGTACAGGGGGCAGTCCTGGGGTAAATTTTCTGTTTCCCATCCATAGATCTAAGTGGCATTTGAATATGGACAGGAATGAATTTTGCTTTATGTGAATGGGAAGTCTGTTCCACAGCAATAGTATCCTCTGTGAGATACACCTGTCCCTTCAAACCATTCAGCTGATGTTGTAGAAAAGGTTTAGATCCCTAGACCAACTATGTCTGATGCCAATTAACTTGCTAAGGTGCAGTAATCCTTCAGTAATGGGTTGGAGGATGTCTTGTATGCCAGATACAGATCACCTCTTAGCAGTCTCTAGGACACCGAGTACAGTGACAGGGCTTTGAGTCAGTCCATGTAGGACATGTAGTTTAGGCCTTGTATCCTTTTAGTAAGGTATCTCTGTGGGTGTTCCAGTTACTGCATGTGCTCTTGATTCAACTAAAAACTTTACCAGGGTAGGTCTTTCACTTAGGACTCCCCTATTGTCTTGTCTCATCTCACTTTATTCATAAGTTCATATATTAGTACTAGGCTAACTGCCCTTATGGGCCATTTTAAGCCTAGTCAGTTACATCACGTGAGAATCAAATCCTACACCTTAACCATTATGACAGACTCCCACATTTATTACCTTTCCCTCTGTAGTTACTTGCTGCAATACCTTGGTTCCTTTGCCAGTTTTCTCCAGTAAATTCCAGCCCTCTCTTACCTACTAATGTATCCCTACTTGCAGTCATCCTTACCGGCAAAATTTCCTTTGTCCACTCATGTGCTGGCTTAGTTCTTAGAATACTTTCTGCAAATTTATGAATGCAATAGTCTGTATGATGGTTATTAGTCTCCTTAAGGATTTGTATCCAAAATCCCACTCTCTCCTTACTTCTTTAACTCCCCCTCACTTTATCATCATCCCTTTCCACTTTGAACTATAACCTTCTGCTTGTGTTACATATATGGACCTTAACTGTGTAGCTCTAAAATATCCCTTCAAATCAAGTAATGCTAAACAACCTTTTCTATTTGGAGGATCAAGGAGATATGATATTGACTACTAAGCAGTGTCCCATGACCCTGGATGATATACAACATATGGCCAGAGTGCTTTGTTGGGGTGAATATCTTTACTGGTTCAAAAAAAGAAGTTATGTCCTTACCACAACGTTCCATGTAGAGTGTTCATCTCGCCTTTGTTCTTACACACGGGTTCGGCCGAATGGCAAAGCTCTGAATCTCAGAGAAGCTCGAGACCAGCCCATATCCCACAATCCTCCCTGCCATTACTCAGATCTAGTTTGCAAACAAACCAGACCAAAGGATCCAACACCTGCGGTGTTAGAAGCATACATTCTCTTCAGCCATTCAGAGACACTCTCTCACCATAGCAATAACTAATGGTTTAAGCATATATCCCATGACACTTGGGAGCATATACCCCACAAAGGGTCAAGACACGTCGATCAGACTCTAATCCTACCAGTTCTTCCAAATACATGGGGGGGAAAGGGAGGGAATGTAAGAACAAAGGCGAGATGAACACTCTACATGGAACATTATGGTAAGGACATAACTTCTTTATGTAAGAGTGTTCAATCTCGCCGTTTGTTCTTACACACGGGTAGCGTCCCTAGCTCCGTGACCCCGAGTGACTCATGGAAGAACGTTCCTAAGCACAGTGGAACCAAATGATGTCCTATCTTTGGAGACCTTGTCCACTCTATAATGAGTGATGAAAGTATGTGGTTTAGACCACGTGGCTGCTGCGCAAATAGTGTCCAAAGGCAAGCGAGCCGCATGAGCTAAAGAAGTGGAAACGGATCTGGTAGAATGGGCCTTAGGTTTGGTTGGTAAGGATTGGTTTGAGTTAGAGTATACAAATGTTATACAGTCAGCAAGCCATTTAGATAGTGTACGTTTAGTAATTGCCATGCCCTTTTTATTGTCTGCAAAAGCGACGAAGAGTTGATCCGTTTTCCTGAAAGCTTTGGTCCTGTCTAAATAAAATCTTAACTGCCTGTGAACATCCAACTTGTGCAACATATACTCCAGTTTGTTAGTATGGTTTTTGAAAAAGGTAGGGAGTTCTATAGACTGGTTAATATTCGTAACTGAACATACTTTTGGAAGGAAAGATGGATTTGTACGCAAAGAGACCCTGTCTGGATGGAATATCAGGTAAGGTGGTCTGACCGATAATGCCTGCAGCTCTGAGACTCTACGAGCTGAGGTCACGGCGACAAGAAACAGCGTCTTCCATGATAAGAACTTTTGGAGGCATGACGAAGCAGGTTCAAAAGGTGGCAACATGAGTTGCGACAGCAGCAAATTCAGGCTCCATGGAAAGAAAGGTTTTCTGACAGGCGGTCTAAGATGGAAGGTTCCTTTCATAAAGGCTTTACAAAGTCTGTGAGACATAATGGGAGAACCTCCCTCACCAATATGGAAGTTTGATATGGCCGCCAACTGTACTCTTAGAGTGGAAGTAGAAGCTCCTTTGTGAAAAAGGATGGATAAGAATTCTAAAATTTTATGTAGAGGAGCTACCAAGGGATCTAAGTTTTGACTAGATGCCCAATATACAAAGCGTTTCCACTTACTCGTATAGAGCTTAATAGTAGAAGCTTTATGAGAAGCAACTAGGATGTGTTGAACTGCCGGAAGGAGTACATGAGACCTGGCTAGGCAGGGAAGTGGAGCAGCCAAGCTGCTAGTTTGAGGGACTGTAGAGACGGGTGAGGAACTCCCGATGAATGTGTCAGCAGATCTGGCACTGGGCCCAGAATCCATGGTTCCTCTATTTGATGAGCTCGAAGAAAGGGAAACCATATTTGACGAGGCCAGAATGGGGCTATGAGTATTATAGTCCTTTCCAGGCTCCTGGCTTTCTGTAGAAATCTGGGAATCAATGAAGTCGGTGGGAATGCATATAGGAGACCCGGGGGCCAATCGTGTATCAGTGCGTCCCTGGGGACATACCCCGGAGGGGGTAGAAGGGCAAAGTAGCTTCTGCATTTTGCATTCAATGGGGAAGCAAACAGATTGCAGCAAGGCTGGCCCCATTTGCGGAAGATCTTTTCCGCCGTCTATGAATTGAGGGACCACTCGTGAGGTAACAGGATGGCTCTGCTCAACCTGTCCGCAATGACGTTGGATGACCCCGGGATGTGCGTTGCTATCAGAAAGCGACCCGTGCACTCTGCCCATTGCCAAATTCTCATGGCCTCTCTGCATAGCGGGTAAGACCTGGTTCCCCCTTGTTTGTTTATGTACCAGACTACAGACATATTGTCTGTCTGAACTGCTACTGTTCCTAGAGGTAAGAGAGCTTGGAAGTGTTGCAATGCCAGGAACACCGCCCTCAACTCCAGAACATTTATATGTAGAGTGTACTCCGTGCTGGACCATTCTCCTTGGACTGTTCTTCCCTGAAAAAGGCCCCCCCCCCACACACTATCAGGGAAGCGTCCATGGTTATTGTGGCTGTTGGACTGGGTAGAACGAACGGACGACCCACAGTGAGGTTCTGATCGCACACCCACCATGAGAGGTCCCATCTGCAAGATTCTGTTATCCTGATCTCGTGCGCTAGGGGTAGGTGTTGGAATGACCACTGCGCAAAGAGCAGCCATTGAAGAATCCTCATGTGTAACCTTCCCATAGGGACTGCAATTAGTGCGGCTGCCATCAGTCCCAACACTTTTAACACCAGTTTGGCTGGGGCTGTCTTGCTGACTAGAAGAAGAAGGACCTGCTGTTTGAGTGTTGAAGCTCTTAATGGGGGGAGTTTCAGTAGTGTCGATCGTGTGTTTAGATCTGCTACGATGAAGGAAATACACTGTGAGGGCGATAAGCAAGACTTTTTGAAGTTTATGGATATCCCTAAGTGGGTACAAAGGCCGATTGTATAGTCTCTGGCTTGCAATAGGCGATGCTCGGTGGTGGCGGTGAGGAGCCAGTCATCCAGATAGGGAAACACCCGGAATCCTTGTCATCTCAAGTGATCCGCAACTACTGCCATGCATTTGGTGAATACCCTGGGGGCTGAGGTGAGTCCAAAGGGCAGAGCTCGAAACTGAAAGTGACTGGCCCCCAGCCGGAAGCACAGGTGATCTCTGGACGGTCTGGCCATTTTGATGTGGTAGTACGTGTCTTTGAGATCTATAGAGCACATCCAATCGTCCTTCTGTAAGAATGGAAGGATCGATTGAAGCGTGACCATCTGGAACTTTTCCTTCTTCACGAAGTTGTTGAGATGGCTGAGATCTAAGATCGGTCTCCAGTCCCCTGTCTTTTTTGGAACTAAAAAGAACCTTTAGTAAGTTCCGAATTCTCTTTGGTCCGCTGGGACTGGTTGGATGACTCTGTTTTCGAGCAGCTTTGAAATTTCTACAGCTGCTAGCTTTCGCAGATGGGGTGGCATATCTGGAAATTTTCTTTGTAGAGGTGGTATTGAAATGAAGGGGATTTTGTATCCTCTGGTTATAATACTTTTTACCCAAGAATCTGAAGTAATGTTTAGCCAGGCCAGTGGGTATAAAGCTAAGCGACCCCTGACTGCCTCCAGAGCAGGACAGCCGGGCCTCCCTTCAGGAGTGCTGGAAAGACTTCCCAGGGACGGAATGCCTGTCGCCTTGGTTATGCGGACCCCCTCTGCTGCCGGGGTGGCGTCTTCCATTTCTACCCCCTCCTCTGCCTCTGGAGGGAGTATCACTCTGTGTGGTCTGGAAAGATCCCTGATTCTTACGGAACCACATTTTTCTGCCTCCTTGCCCTTTGGGGTACGGTCTAGTAGGAGCGGAAAAACGGACCCCGACAGCACACAGGGTCTTTCCCTCTTGCTCGTACCGAGTAAGAGTTCCTTAACCTTGGGTCTGAAAAGTGTGGCACCATCAAAAGGGGCATTGGCAAAGGAAGACTTGAAGGCTTCCGCAAAGGAGCACAGCCGCATCCATGATTGTCTTCGAAGAGCAATCGCTGAAGCTGCAACTCTACTCGATCCCTCGGCTGCATACGAGATGAGCCTCATGGATGAGTTTACTACCCTAATATTGACTGGGAACACTACTCAAGCCCAAACACTCTAGCCCAAAGGTTCCTGGAGTTCATAAACTCAAATGCCATGGAACAACTAGTCACCATCCCCACAAGAGGAGAAAACATACTTGATCTCATCATCACGAACATGGGATCACAATGTTCAACACCGGAAGTATACCCCTCACTGGTGAGATCAGATCATAAACTAATCTCGCTGGAGGTCCTCATCCCGCCCCCACCTGAAATAAAAAAGACCACAGTGAAAAACTTCTCAAAAGCCGACTTCACACTTCTAAAAACTAGTGTGGTCTCCTTTAAGGCCCCTGAGCCAGTGGTAAACTTACTCAAACCGCTGAATCACTTACAAATGCCTTCTACCAGCACCTACAGGACTGCATGGATCAGGCAATCCCAAACAAAACTAAGACTCTTTGTACCAAAGGCAAGCGTCCAGTCTGGTGGACCCCAGCCATAAACAAGCTCTACAACAAAAGGAGGAAGCTACTACAAGATAGAGCAAAATCCTTGAAAGGTAAGACACCTTTGATCATTATAAGTAAAAACTAAGAGCTCTCATAAAATCATCCAAGGCAAATTTAGAGAGAAAAATCGCCAAGGACTCAAAAAGACAATCATAAGGCCTTCTTTAGCTATGTTAGAAACCTAGGAGGAAACTCCCAGATATGCTCAGAATTAGTTCAAAATGATGTGAAGATTACTGAACCTACACACATTGCCAACATACTGGCTGACAGGTTCAGTGCAAACGTCTCCCTCCCCCCAAAAGAAGAGATATCTATACCAGAGGATTGTAGCCCCCAAACATCTCCAATGCCCAGGTGAGAACTGCTCTCCAAGGCAAAAACACAGCATCCATGGGACCGGATGGTGTCCCCGGCTGTGTGCTCCACGAACTCAATGAGGAATTAAACCCGCAGTTAGGACAGCTGTTTAATCTTAGCCTCACCTCAGGATACGCACTCCAAGGAGTGGCGACGGTGACTGTGGTCCCACTTCACAAGGGCGGTGCCTCCACCGACCCTGGAAATTACCGTCCCATTAGCTTGACAAGCCTTATCTGCAAAGCCATGGAGAGGATCATAATGGAACTCATAAATAAAGACATAGGGAACTTGCAGACTTTGGATCCAACCCAGTTTGGCTTTGTCAAAGGCAGATCATGCCTTTCAAACTTGGTTGACTTTTTCGAGACAGTCACCAAGGCCATTGATGAGGGAAAAGCAGTCCATACAGCCTACCTTGACCTGGCAAAGGCCTTCGACACAATACCCCACTCAGGTATCATCGAAAAACTCATCAGCTTGAATGTAAACCCATACATCACAAGATGGGTTGCAAACTGGCTAAGTGACAGAACCCACAGGGTCAGAGTTGCTGGAGCCATGTCAGACTCAAAGCCTGTCACAAGTGGTGTCCCACATGGCTCAGTCCTGGGTCCACTCTTGTTCGGCATCTACTTTTCTGAAGTACAAGCAAACTCAGGAGGGTTATGGCTGACAAAGTTTGCAGATGACTGCAAACTGGGCGCCATAGTCGAAAACACATCTGACACAGATATCCTTCAAATGGGCCTCACAGAAACGGATAACTGGTGCCAGAGCCATGGCCTAAAGTTAAACGCCAAGAAATGCATAGTCATACCCTTCGGGAAAAACAAGGTTACCCCTAGCTACCATATAGGTGGCAATCCACTGAACACAGAAGAAGTCATCAGGGATCTGGGGACCCAGGTTGACAGTAGCCTTTCGTTTGACACTCATGTTGCTAAAGTAGTTAGGAAAACCTTCTACATTGCCCACCTGATCATGAAGGGATTCACATCTAGATCAAGGGAGGTCATCGTCCCCCTGTACTCATCACTCATTAGACCTATGATTGAGTACAATGCCCCATTCGGAATGTATCTGACCCGACACCTGCAGCAGCTGGAAAGGCCCCAAAAGTTCCTCACCAAAAGGATAAAGGGTCTCAAAAATATGTCTTATGCTGCCCGACTGAAAGAACTTCAGCTCTATTCAGTCTCATACCACTTGCTCAGAGGTGACCTGTGCATGACATATAAGGCCATGTCAAACCCAGATTTGATTAATATGCTTCACCTCAAAAAATCTAGATCCCTCAGAACCACAAGGGCGGGAGACTTAAACCTTGACACGGTTATTAATAGAACATGCTGGAGGGACAGATTCATCACCTAGAGACTCCCTATGCTGTGGAACAAAATCCCGGTACATGTGAGGCAGAGCACCTCGCTGGCCTTGTTCAAGAGGAATCTTGACCAATGGATGGGAGATCGCAGATATACCCCAGGGATTACTTCAGTGTCACTGCTTGACAGAGGCACAGCAAAATAATAGGCATAGTTTTATTCAAACTAAGGGGTGGTGAAAGCCACATAACTATGGGCTAGGCTTATAAATGCCCTTGGGCAGATAGCCTAGTATGAACCTATGAACCTATGAACCTATCCTCTGTGCATGTGGGTTATCATAACAGCATACATTGATAGGTTGTGCCGAGCAATATGTAGTGGTGTCATATGTGGGTATTACAGTTACTTCTCTACAATTATATTAATGTATAATACAATGCTGCTATAATATACAGAATTTATTTATATTACAACAACAGGGTGGCCACGGTGATGCAGTGGTTAGATTTGCCACCTCAAAGCAAGAGGTTCTCTGGTTCAATCCTCGGTTGGTGTGCCTTCTGTGTGGAGTCTGCATGTCCTCCCTGAGGTCGCGTGAGTTTCCTCCGGGTGCTCCGGTTTCCTCCCACATCCCAAAGACATGCTGTAGGTTGATTGGACACTCTAAATTGGCCCTAGGTGTGAGTGTGTGCGTGCATGCCTTCTGTGGAAGGCTGGGTGACGGTCTGGCAACTCGACACTGAAAAACTCCTCTGCCAATCATGAGCGGACAAGGTGATCTGCTGTGGTGACCCCTAACCGGGAAAAGCCGAAAGAAGAAGAAGAAGATTTATATTACAACAGTAGTCATACTTATCCCAGAGTCTGGGAGAGGAACTATCCTCTTCCAGTGCAGGAACCTATTGCCCTTGTTGTCTTCAATCTGCTCTGTTACTGAGGAAATATAAGCATCATGAATTAAATTTCCTGTAGGGAGCCTGGTAACTAAGTGGAAAATAACATTGTAATGATCTGTCCTGCATACATATTGCACATCTCAAGAGCACTCTCTCTGAGTTCTTCCCACTGGCACAGAAGGTTGAGCTGGTGCCTTCTTAAGTCACTGTAATGGTGCTACACCATTCCGCAGAGCAGTAGATGCCAATAGCAACAATCAGCCATAGCAAGGCTTAGCCAGGCATCCACTTTATACTGGGACCATCATAACAGCACCCTTGCAGGTGGTCCCGGTGGTCTCTATACATATGGTACAGACATATTTTGTGCTCCTTAGAGTACCACATGGAAGCCCTGCTACTCTCAAGGACATCAGAAGTCATAGCCATATATGTCACAGTCCAGAAGCACATGGTAGCTCTCTCATATTCATGCATATTGCCATAGCTAACAAGTGGCATGCAATTGCAGGCACTCGGTTTGTGCGACATGTCGGGGTGCCAACATAGCAATGCAAGGTATGAAGGATTGTGTTATGGTGTGAGATATGACATGTAAGAAGTATAACTGCAGCACAATACCTGCATATGTTTCTATTTCTGCACTTTAAAGCCTCTACAGACCAATACAAGTTTGTAGGTGTATACTAGACTAACGACCCCTGGGGCCTTTTTAAGCCTAGCCATGCTTCCCTAATATATCTGACAATTTTTGGTGTTTAAAATAATTTTAAGGAGTATATGTAGACTTGGGCATGGGTGGTCCTACATTTACAGGCTGCTTATGTCTAACAGAGACATAGGTGCCAGACTTTCAATTCCCCATCCATTTGTCCAAGTTATCCTTGAACTGGATTAAGGAAGAGCTCTGCTGCAAATGGATGGGAAGCCTCTTCCACAGAAGAGGTAGTCTCTAAGACACATATTTATCCCTCCACCATGTCCTATTAATGCCACAGATAAGTTTTAGTTTCCTAGATCAAGTAATTATGGAGCTCTTTGTTTTGTAAATATGTAGAGGGCTCAGAGGGTGCCTTGTATGCCAGTCACAGCTTGCCTCTTAGCAGTCTGTGGGCAACAAAATACAGGGATAGGGCTATGAGGTAGCCTGCACAGGAAATGTTGCTGACACCCTGTAATTTTTTGGTGAGGAACCTCTGTGGACATTCCAGTTGTTGTATATTCCTGGTCAGGTACATACCAAAGAGGGCTTTGTACTCAATTACTGGTGAGATGAATGCTTAGTACAAAGGAACAATGACATTCTTGGACCTAGATGTCATACCCTTGCTTATAACC